>NC_143545.1:1040960-1138125 GCF_031878675.1 Megascapheus bottae
TGGACAGTGGTGCCTCAGCTCCAGTCAGTTCCTCTACAAGACTTATTCCACAAGGCAGCAAGTATTTTAAGCTGGCAGGAGGCGACATTGTGGCCGGGGGACGGTCGGGGACAGCTGCAGGGCTCAGGAGGCAGCGAGCTCCGTGCCTGGCCGGGGCTGGCCTCCGCTGCCCTCCTCCTCACCTCTGGGCCTTGCCTCCCCCCTCCTCGCCAGGTGGTGTACTTCACGGCCACGTTTCCTTACCTCATGCTGGTGGTTCTGTTAATTCGAGGGGTGACACTCCCTGGGGCCGCACAAGGAATTCAGTTTTACCTGTACCCCAATCTCACACGGCTGTGGGATCCCCAGGTAAGACGCCCCAGCGGCAGGGACCCCCCTCTTGGCTCTGCAGGATGCTGAGCCCCGGGCTCCCTGCCTCCCTGCCCTTTCCCAGGCGTCTGTGGTGGGAATGGCGGAAGGGCCCCCCTCCCGCGGGTGTTTGTGGTCATGAGGTGTCTAACGCAGTTCTTTCTCGGCCCACAGCTGCCAGGCAACCCAGGGGGTCTGGTGACATTTCTCAAGAACTAGAAATAAGTCACTGAATGCCTTTACCTTGGTCCCTTTGCTCCCCCCTCCCATCCCCATCCCCCCTGCCCTCCCCATACCAGCTGGGCTGGTGTTGAGTTTCCTGTCTCCTCTGCCCTCTCCCACCCTTCCTGGCCATCCTCACTCTCCCTCCCCAGGGGCAGCTTCCTTAGGGCCCCAGCGGGGGAGGAGGGTGTGTGAAGCCAGGCCTGGGGCACAAGGCCTGAGCAGGGGCCCCTGCTACATTGGCTTCTGGTCTCCTCTTGGGCAGCCATTGTGAAAGCTGGCAAAGCCAGCTGGGAGGCAGGGTAACCTCTCCCCACACAACCATCTTGCCCACATGTACCCTGCCTCTGCCTGCGTGGCTCGGAGGAGGTGGGGACACAAGGGACTTGTTCCAGGTGCTGTGTGCCGCGCAGGGCCTTACAACCCCGAAAGACAGCCAGGCACTCACGGGCTCTGAGATTGCCAGGAGGGCAGGGAGGGAGGAGGGAGCCTGAAGTGATCCCGCCCCAGGCCCAGCCGAGCCAGGCAGAGTCAACTCAGCCTCCAGTGAGGTCTCCCGGGGGCAGCCATGGCCCGCACAGAGCAGAGGAACCGCGTCCAGTGGGCCGCGAGGTTCTCCCTTCCCATGTGCCAAGCACCGGGGACACGGCCGGCTGTGGCCAGCCTGCGGGGCCAGACAGCAGGACTGGGGTCACTGCAGCCGAAGGACCCCAGAGATCCTTCCGCCCGCTCTGGAAGGGGCATCTTCATTCCATAAGTGAGGAGCCCTTTGGCTTATGGGACCAGGGGGCTGAGATGGCTGTGGGAGGGCCTGCGGGAGAGCCAGGGGGAAGCTGAAAGAGTAAGAGGAGGAGGAGGAGGAGGAGGGGGGAGGGAGAGGATCCAGGATTTGAGGCTTTGGCATCACCAGCTATTCATAAGTGACAGCCACTGGGGTCTTACTTGTCAAATCCCTAGCACTGCTCCAAGGTTTGCATGCAGGATTTCTGCTAACGGGCACAGCAAACCCATGAGCCGGCCTCATTTTACCCATAAAGACATAGAGGCCTAGAAGAACTGGGCATGGGGGTGCGTACCTGTAATTCCCCCAGGATGGTCATAAGTTCAAAAGCCAGCCCAGACGAAGGCAGGCCATGTGATCTGCTCTGGAGGCAGAGGGCAGAAGGATTGCAATTCAAGGCCTTCCCCGGGAAGGGGGGAAAGTCGGGTTCAAATGAAAAGGGGCAGGCGGGGGGGGGGATCAGGAGGAAGAGGAGGAGATATACAGGCTTAGAGCTTTAAGAATTTCTTGTCTTGAAGACAAATTCCCCGTCTTACCCCTCCACCCCCGCCCCGTGTTTCCCTCCCAGTCCATTCACTCGGCATCTATCACGTGAGGTGCAGTGTCCAGTAAGCTTCTAACGCCAGCTGGACCAGGCGGCCTCTAATGCTGGGTGTTCGGAAGGACGGGAGATTCTGTGTTTGGGTTACTGCCCGAGTAGGGTGCATTCCGGGCACCATTCTCCCAACTACCCGCCTAGCCCTTACCAGCTGCAGGCTGCACAGCCAGCCTGCCTTCTGCCTGTCCTGGGGCCGCGGGAAGGAGCTCTTTCTCGGGGCAGCCAGGCCCCGGTCCCCTGCTGGACTGTGAACTAAGCTGCAGCTGCAAGGCTGGGCGCCCTGCCAGAGCCCCAATTGAATGTAGCTGGCACTCCCTGGGAAGTGTGAGAGATCCAACTGGCATTTGCCAGGTACTTGAGAAAGGTGCTAAGACCAAAGGCTTCTGTCTCCACCGAGCTCGGAGGCTGGCAGGTCTCTGCCGGGCTCGTCCTGCGTTGGGCCGGTTGCTACCTGGCTTGGGTGGCAGGGTCCCAGCCTTGGCATATGCCGTGACTTTTCTCTCCTGGGCAGTTTGGTAGATGGGCAGGAGGTTGGTAGGGTGTCTGGGGAGCCATGCCGAATTAGAAAGAGGGAGACAGAGCGGACCCGACATGGCGGATAATTTGTCGCCGCCATTGTTTTTACTTTAGCAGGGTACATTGCGATCGAGGTTGGCTCATTATTCCCGCGGGGGAAGCTTGGAAGTGTGGTCTGCCCGGCCTTGACTGGGAACTTGACCTGATTTCACCTTCCCACAAACCCTGACTCAGCAGCGAGCCCCATTTTACAGATGCTTAGAAAACGGAGAGGACTTGTCAGGACCCCAAACCAGCGAATCACAGAGTGTGGGCTCTACCTGTTCGGTCCTCTGGAGTCTTCTGTGTTGTCCTCCATGACGGATCTTTCCCAAAGCCTATTGTGCATTGTTGGCAAGGTCTTTGAATTCTTATTTTGATGATCATGGAGCTTGAGCACTGTCCCTGAGCTTTTTCCACTCAAGGCTTTGAGCCACAGTGCCACTTCTCGTTTTCTCATGCTTGGTTCTCATGCACTTTCCTACCCTGGCTGGCTTTGAACCAGGGTCTCAGCCTTCTGAGTGGTTCGGATGGCAGGCGTGAGCTCCCAGCAGCTAACTGACTTATTTGCAGTTTGAAGAGCTGCTTTTGCTTACCCTGGAGCGTGGACCGGGGCGCTCCTCTCTTTACTTATGTCAGGCAATTCGCATGCCTGGCTTGATTTGTTATCCTACCCCCTTTTTCTGGTGAGAAAAGGGAAGTTCAGTGACTTGCCAGCCAGCCATGAAGGCAGAACTTGGGGCCCGGGAGCTCTTTCATCATCCCATGCCATTGCCTGACGCAAAGGTGGAAACGAGCCTTTTGGGTCATCGAAAGCTCTTTTCTGTCCTTGTTTTTGCCTTGGCCAGCCTTCTCCTTCAGCCCAAACCCCTTCTCAGTTTTGTTCTGGAATCTGGGGCTTCTGGATGAGCCGGGAGGGGTGGCCTGTGGTATGGAGCAGGGGGGGGGGGGGGACGTCTTCTCCTCCATCTTCCTCCGCCTCCTTCTGACCCCATTCTGTCCCCATCACAGCAGGCTTGTTGAGCCACAGCTGTTGAGAGTTCTGGGTCTGCCAAGCTCCCAGTGGGGGAGAGGGGGCGTCACATGGGACCCCCTGAGCTCTGAACTCTGGTCCTCCTGCAGGGGTCCTCTGTTCTCTCCCCTGGCTTCCCGCTGGAGGAGGTGAGCCAGCCAAGTCTCGGTTTACTTCCCAAGCCTCAGGCCTCAAATCCTGCTCACCCCGGGGCAGAGGCCTCAGGCTGGGGGACCACTGCCAGGGTGGACCTACCTGGGCACACCTCAGAGAGCAGGGCACAGAGCTGGACTCTCTCTCTCACACACACCAGCTCCCCCAGACCCGTCCCCGGGCCTACAGAAGTGGGAGTAGAGCGAGAGGGGGCTCTCGCGTGGGTTTTCCCCCCAGCCAGCTTAGCACCCCCCTCTGCCCCCCACCACGCCCTGCTGGGTGGAGACACTTCGGTAGGGCTGACACAGGGAGAGGTAAGGGTGAAGGCTTGGGGGGGAGGGGGAGGAGGAAAGGGGGTGCAGGATGGACTGTGTGTGGATTAGCAGCCTGTTTTTGGGGGGGCTCAGGGTCTGGCCCCTTCAGCTAGGAGCCCAGGACGCCTGCGTGGCCCCATCTTGGAGGCTCTTTCTCTTCAGGATGTTATTCTAGCTGTGCACGCATGAGTTCACCAGCCAGCTGAGATAATAAGGGGAGCCCGGGCTCCGCGATGTGGGGGGACAGAGCTCCACGTTCAAGCTGGCCCTGACATCAAAGCCCCCCCCACCCCGATCACACCGCCGTGACACCTGGTACCGAAAAACAAAGCGGTGGGGCGGGGGGCAGAGCCCAGGCCTATGTCCACGAGCAGACACTGGACCCCGCGGGAGCCTGGATCCAGCCCTTCTGCGCTCTTTCCTTTGAAGTCTTCGTTCCTCTTCCATCCAGGGCCCTGGGTTGAAGAACGCTGAGTTAAATCTCCCCCCCCCCCTCACCAGCGTGACTCCACCTTCCTCCTCCCCTTGCAGGTGTGGATGGATGCGGGCACACAGATCTTCTTCTCCTTTGCCCTCTGTCTCGGGTGTCTGACGGCCCTGGGCAGCTACAACAAGTACCACAATAACTGCTACAGGTGACTGACGGCCTGGCCTGCGTCTCTCTAGGCTGAGCTGGGGCCCGCCCCACCCTGCCACCTCCTCTTCCAGCACCCAGAGTCACCGGGAGGTTAGGGGGATGGGCTAACCAGCGGGATTGTTGCATCGGGGGTGGTGAGTGGCTGGAAAACCACCCCCCAAGGTGGTTTTCCATCCATGCTGGATGACTTCACAGGCAGCCGAGATAGCTCAGCCCCGGGCCACAGGCCTTTCCTCACTTTCCCCAGGGCGTTGCCTGGCTCGTGCTCAGGGAACCGGAGCCAGCTCCATTCGTGTTGTGGTGGTTATTGTGTGTGGTGGCCGCTGTTGGAGTACATTTCTCACTTGGTAGCCCAGGCTAGCCTTGAACTCTGGATCCTTCTTGCTGGGACTCTGGGTGTTGGGACCCCAGCCTGGGCCGATTTTAATTTTAGTTGGTGGAGGGGAGGGAAGGGGGAAAAGGCCTGCTGTACATTTGCACAAATCAAATGTCCATGTCTACGAATTATTTACCGTCTGGAAGTCTCCTTATCGGTGGCAGACGAGCCTGGAAAGGTCCTCAGAAGTGGGGGGCTGTGTCAGCTCGGGAAGTTTACATTAGTCTTTTCCTCCCATTAATCCCTGGAGAATCTAGTCCCTGACGGAGCTGAGGGGCCCGGGGTGGGGGCGGAAGTAGGGGCAGAGATGGCACTCTGAGCTCCCTGAGCTCTCCCAGGGAGTCCACAGGTTCGGAACCCCCCTACGCCTCCAGATTTGGAGCAGTCGATTCAGAAGGTCCAGGACCCTTCTAAAACCCCAGCAAAGAGGCTGTGCTCCCCCCGCCCCGGGGAGCCCGAGTCTTGAGCAGCCCCCTCTCTGATTCTCCGCAGGGACTGTATCGCCCTCTGCTTCCTCAACAGCGGTACCAGCTTTGTGGCTGGCTTTGCCATCTTCTCCATCCTGGGCTTCATGTCTCAGGAGCAAGGCGTGCCCATTTCCGAAGTGGCCGAGTCAGGTGAGAGCTGTGCAGTGACAGATCAGGGTCAAAGGGGATTCTCCGGGGTGGCACGGGGAAAGCTTCCCATTTGGGAGAGTTTAGGATCATGCCACTGGTAAAGTCAGGGCACATGCCCCCAAACCTCCACAGAAACCCCAGACGTTTTGGATAAGGGACAGTTGTGGACTGGACCTGTGTCTCAAAGGAAGTTGGCCCAGGCTGGTCTGTTCTCAGCAGGCCCTGCCACTTCCTCAGGGCCCAGGGCCCTGGAGCAGCCTCACGGATTCATTCAGTGGGTGGTGGCACCTTGGGACTTCAGGGACGTGTCGACGTCCGGGTGGCTTGTCCCGGTGGTGGTGTGTGAGGGTCCCTGGAGTAGAATTCCTTCCAGCTCTGGGATTCCGTGGCTCGTCCCGTGAGACCCGGGGGGCGGGGGTCGCAGAGGCCAGAAATCGGCTCAGGCCCTGGGTTGTGTTCCTCGCTCTTCCCCACCCCCGTCCCCCCTCCCCCTAGGCCCTGGCCTGGCTTTCATCGCCTACCCCCGGGCTGTGGTGATGCTGCCTTTTTCGCCTCTGTGGTCCTGTTGCTTCTTCTTCATGGTGGTTCTCCTGGGACTAGATAGCCAGGTATCAGGAGGGGGTCAGACAGGGCCCCAGGGAGAGGCTGGGGACAGGAGGGGGAGCAGAAGAAACCAGGTGGGAGCCTAATGTCCTGAGAAGCCTTACATAGCTGGGGACTGAGAACTCATCTGAAAGGCGACATCCCTCTGCGGAGCCCAGAGGCGCCTTCCGGAGGCTGGAGGAGGGAGGCCGGCCGGGAGACAGAGGAAGCTGGGCTGGACAGGAGCCGGCCAGCGGGGCCTTGAGGCAAGTCTCCTCTCTCGGATCCTTTTGCTGTCTCGTCAGTTTGTGGGTTTGGAAAGCCTGGTGACGGGGGTGGTGGACCTGTACCCCAGAATATTCCGCAAGAAGAATCGGCGGGAGCTCCTTATCCTGGCTGTGGCTGTCTTCTCTTTTCTGGTGGGACTGGTGATGGTCACGGAGGTGAGTGGGCAGCCCTGGGACCCCAAGGAAGAGGGGAGTCAAGCTCGCCTGTGCCCACCAGCCCGGGAAGAGTATGGAGGAAAAAACCACAGCCTAGGAAGGATGAGAACCCATGGTTTCCTAGGCAGAGAGAGGGAGCCTGGGGCCAGGGGCATTCTGTGTGAGGTGCCAGGGTTGTGGACCAACCACACGTCCTGTCAGATCCCAGAATAATAATAAAGAGAAGCCACTGTCGAGCTGTGTGCGTTCACGACCGCCCTCCAGCATGGCCCATGACAACTCAGCTCCATGCCCCAAAGTTTGTGAGGCTGAGGGCCCCGGGGCCACCCCTTTGCCCGTTTGCTCCTTGTCACCCCCGTGCAGGGCGGCATGTACGTCTTCCAGCTCTTTGACTACTACGCAGCCAGCGGCATGTGCCTCCTGTTCGTGGCCGTCTTTGAGTCCCTCACCGTGGCCTGGGTTTACGGTGAGCGGCTTTCACCCCTGGATCCAGACCCGAGTTCTCTCCTCCCCACCCCGCTTCCAGCACCGGAGACACTGGCTTCCTTGGCTGTTCCTGTCTGTGTGCACCCACCCACCCCCGTCCCCCCACATTCCCTGCTTCAGACGCCAACGAAGGGCCTTTTCTCCCCTGCCCTCTGCTCTTCCTGGCAGGAGCCGGGCGCTTTTATGACAACATCAAAGATATGATTGGGTATAAGCCATGGCCACCGATCAAATACTGCTGGCTCTTTTTCACCCCAGCTGTGTGCATGGTAAGGACCCCCCCCCCACTCCAGGGGTACAGCCAGATTCTCAGGAAGCAGGAGTTGGAGTCACAGTTTTTCATCCATGGGAACTGACCCCCCCCCAATCTCAAGTCTACCTCAGATTGCCAGGAAAAGGGGGGCCTGCAGCCCCTATCTTCCCGCTCCGTGGATGGGGAGCTGGCTCACGCTTGTCATGCGAGCTAGTCAGGAGGCTGGGATCTGAGGACGGAGGTTCAAAGCCAGCCTAGGCAGGAAAGTCTGTGAGACTTCTTTCCCACGAACCAGCAAAAACTGGAAGTGGAGTTGTGGCTCAGAGACAATGCCCAGGCCCGGACTTCAAGCCTTAGGACACACACACACACACACACACACACACGTAAAATAACTTGCAACTGGCACGCTGCAGAGCCAGGACTCACACTCAGAGTCCCCAGACCCTGGTCTGATTCAGGCTGAACATTTATTGCTCCTGTCAACCATTCCCAAGCCTCACTGGGGTGCAGGGTAGAAGTAAAGGGGACCCATCGCCCTGTCCCGAGGGGCTGAGGGGCCCTGGGGTGACGGGGCACCTGTCACGGACGTGCAGAAGGGCACGCGGTGGGCGTGGGGTTTGAACGGGGCGCGAACCCCAGCAGGCAGCCGAGGGGTGGGGGCCGGGTTTGCAGAGCCTGGCGTCCACCCCTCAAACCCGTTCCTTCCACCCCCCACCCCAGGCCACCTTCTTGTTTTCCCTGATCAAGTACACGCCGCTGACCTACAACAACAAATACACGTACCCCTGGTGGGGTGACTTCTTGGGATGGCTGCTGGCCTTATCATCCATGGTCTGCATCCCCGCCTGCAGCCTCTACAGGCTCAGCACCCTCAAGGGGCCCCTCCGAGAGGTGAGGAGGGGAGGGGGGAGAGGGAGGGAGGGAAGGAGGGAGGGAGGGCGGCAGGCCCAGAGGGGTCTGCAGGAATGCTCTCTGCCACAAGGCAGGTGCCTGTGTCCCCAGGACCAGTAAGGCCTCCCCGCGGGGGGGACCGACAAGGTGACAGCCACCTCCACTGTCCTTGCAGAGAATCCGCCAGCTGCTGTGCCCAGCTGCGGACCTGCCCCAGCAGACCCCGGCTGGCCCCCCCACGCCTGAGACACCCACAACATCTCTTCTCAGACTCACAGAACTGGAGTCTCACTGCTAGGGAGCCAGGCCCTCCCGTGGCTGTGCCACGACTTAACCTGGCCCGGGGCTGGGGGCGGGGGCGGGGGACAATGACATCAGAGACCGTGGCAGCTCTCTGTGCTCTCTCTACCCCCCTCACCTGGGGCAGATAGGACAAAAGTGTGTGTGTGGGGGGTATCTTCCCACCCACCTTCTGAGCTGAAGGGATCTCCCACCTCAACCCCCCCACCCCAGCTCCAGACGTGGCCCCAACAGTGACACGCCGGCCTCTGCCCCCGTGAGGGCCTGCGGGGCCACCCTGCCATTAAACCCGTCTTCTTCCCATCACCGCCGCTTGCAGTCCTGCCTGGTTTCTGCCCTCTGCCTCACGCCCGGGCTGCCTCCCCACTCACAGAGGTGCCCCATGGAGGAGGCTCCCCCCAGCAGACAGTGTAGACCGGGAGGAGGGGGCCACACCACGCCTGGCATGTCCCCTACCATTCTTCTTCCTCCTTCTCCTCCCAGAAGGGAGATGGAGGGAGAGGTGCAAGACACACCCGGGTCCTGGCCGTGCAGAGGAGAGGGGTAAGGAGCCACTGGCTTCTCCCCCAGCTGTGGCTGTGCCCCCCCAAGGTCAGGACATAGGAGGGCTGCCAGCCTTGCCCGCACAGACCCCAGGTAGGTCTGGAGCAGGGAAGCCCAGCGCTGCCAAGAGAGGGGACCCTGCCCTCCCTGGGCTGTCTTCACCAGCTGCGGCCACCAGAGGGCAGAGCTCTGGGTACCAGAGCATCAGAACGCACGCCAGCTGCACGACGGGCGAGGGCAAGCTGGGGTGGGCCCGTCCCCGCCTGTCCTCAGCTGGCACGGAGTCTCCTGGGACTCGGAGCTGTCGTGGGGGGGGAGGGGAATGAGCCTGGGCTGTGCCCGGCTCATTCACCAGCTTCCAGAACTCAGGATGCCACATCTCCTGCCACCTGCGTTATCTGACTGTGTCCCCAGGGCGGCTGCTCTGTGGGGCTCCTCGGCCAAACCAGATGCCATTTCTTAACCTGCAGGGAATGCGATGAAAGACCAGAACCAAGAGTTCCTGTGAGGGCGCAGGAAGGGGCCTGATGGTTTGACTCAGGCGGCCTAGCAGACAGCTCTAGGGATGTCACCGCAAGAGCAAAGGCGTAAGACTGGGGAAGAGAGGTAGGCAGGTTGGGTTGGCGATGGAGATGGAGAAATGGCAGACGGTTGGATGAAAAAAGCAGCCATTTGTGCACGAGACATAGTGAACCGTTTGCGGTCCTAGGTCGTGCGCGTGGCTCGCTGCAGGTGTGTGGGTGCTCACCGGACTCGGTGTTGTTTTCCAGGTGGGAAGGAGAGCGTGCATGCCACCTGCACAGGTTGGTGGTAGGGGCTCAGGAGAGACCAGGGTGTGTGAGCTTGTCCAGTCTTGACCTGGGGCATGGGTGACTCTGACTGTCCGAGGCGGACAGGTGACAAATGTCGCTGGCGGGGGTCCAGGTTGAGAGCCACGGACCTCGGACGTGGCTTTGGCCATGGCGGAGAGGAAGGGCTGGAACAGAGAAAGGCTGGATCCCAGCGGTTCCAGAGGAAGAAAGCAGGAGACTGCATCTGTGAGAGCACAAAAGCAGGGGCTGAGAGCTGGGTTCCCAGAGCCTGAGCTCTGCCACCATGGTGGCAGGAGGTGCCCTGAGGCCACCAGGCCCCTCCTGGAGGCAGCAGATCTCGCACACAGACATGGCACCTGTGTGCCCCGTCCCTTGTCATCGTTAGACAAATGTGTACCAGCCAGGGACACTTATTTTGGCCCTCATGCCTGTTAGCAGGTGAACCCCTCTGGGCCTCCGTCTTCTCTTTTGAGGACTGAGAACAACACCTGTTCCGGGACAAGATCAGTGGAGACTGGCGGTGAGTTTAGGGAAAGCAATTCCTGTGGCACATTCAAGCAAGTCCCTCCAACTTAGCCCCCAACACGGGGACCCTGGGGGAGCCCAGAGGCCTCCTCTCGGTACCCACATCCCTAGGGATGGAAGGAGCCCTAAAATAGCTGTGAGCCTCATGGAGAACAGGAGTGCAAGCCAGAGAAGAGACCACCCTCCATCTGTCCCCGGGTTCCAGAACAGCGCCTTCTAGAAAAGGGACGGCTAGAATCATTTTTCTCCGGTGGCTTCTACCCATCCATCCATGTATCCATCCATGTATCCATAGAGCCATCCACCCATCCATCTCTTCATCCATCTTGTGTCCTCCACCCACCCCACATCAAGCACACGCTCTGAGACCACACCGTATTACCCGCTAGAGACAGAAACCCAAACGTGGGCAGTGAGGCTCCCGCCCTCTCCCCGTTCATGTGCTAGAAAG
Source organism: Megascapheus bottae (assembly GCF_031878675.1). Taxonomy (NCBI): domain Eukaryota; kingdom Metazoa; phylum Chordata; class Mammalia; order Rodentia; family Geomyidae; genus Megascapheus; species Megascapheus bottae. The sequence continues at coordinate 1,051,863 of NC_143545.1, forward strand.
AGTATGCTACTCGAGTGCCAGCGTGGATCTGGGGGGGTGAAGAGCCCCAAGTTTGAATCTCAGCTCCGCCATTTACCAGCACCCATCTGTAAAAGTGGGGCTAACAATGCCTACGTTTCAAGGCCCATGTAAGTGAATCAAAAGAGACGACGCCTGCAGCCCTCTCTGAGAGGCAGCCGGTGCTGCGAAGACCCCGGGGTGTGACATCCTGGGGGTGGGCAGTGGCTCTTACTGCCGTGAGATCACCGGTTCATCGAATCAGCTTTCAGCTCTGTATAGAGCCAGCGCTGGCTGGCTTTACCCGGGTCCCCTCCCTTCCTGCGAAGGCACCCAGTCTGTAGTCTGACCACCTGGGGTCGAGGTGAGTTCTGGGAGATCGTGGGGTGGGGATGGATTTGACTAAGGGAGGGTTCGGGGTTAAAGGGATGAGGGAGGAGGTAGACTGGAATTATGATTTTGAGGGGGGTCGGGGGGGCCGATCAAGCCTGCACTCCCTAGAAGAGAATCAGTCAAGGTCTTTCCTTCTTGGGGAGTTACAATGAGCTGGGGTCCTCTCCTGGACTCCACTGGCCCCCAGGCCACAGGCACTAGGCTGGACCCTCAGGCGGTGGTCATTGCACTGAGTCGTGCCTGCTTTCCTTGGTGGGGAGCCCCGCGGGAGAGGCTGAGGCAGGGGGGTGCTTGATGGAAAATTACAGACCGCGACTCTGCCATTCGCACCCCTGCACTGCTGGGAAGCTCTGAGGAGATGAGAGGAAGCGTATGCAAGGGGAAATTTCCCATCTGCCCACCACTTCCCCTCCTCCCCGAAGCTGAGGAAGTATCCTGTGTGGCATGGAGGAGGGGGGACCCCTTGGCTTTTTTTCTTCCAGGGGGTCTCAACACCAAAATGCCTTCCTAGCAGCCATGCAGAGCCCCTGCGCTCTGCCTTTACAAGAGGGGAAACTGAGGCTCCGGCCCTCGGTGGTAGAAGAGGAGTGGGACGTGAGGGTGGGGTGCCTCCCGGGATAGGGAGCCCTGGGCAGTTTCTCTAGGAAAATCCCAGGAGAAGGCAGTGGCCGGGGAGTCCCTGGGCTCTGCCTGGAAGCCACAGAGGGCAGGTACTTGGTGGAAAAGTCCAGTATGTGATTCACCCTCCTCCCGTGCCCTCGCCAGGGAGGCCAGCCCCCCTTCACCAGGCTTCTCGAGTCCAGCCTGGACGTTGGTGGCCTCAGCTCTCCTGCTCTGGTAAGAAGCAGCCCTACCTGGCCTGAGAGGAGCTGGTTCTGAGGGTGGGAGAGGACAGAAGGGCCAAGGACGGAGGGAGGGGAGGTCAGGCTGGTGTGCCCTTCTCCTCTCTGAGGGAGCAGCTGGGCCCCTGTCACTGCCCCCGACAGGGCCCACAGGAAGAGGGCAGGTCAGGAAGGAGGGGGCTGGGGTGGCGTGGGGGACAGAAGCAGAGGATTTGACTTCCTGAGGTTGGATGTTGTAATCCCGGCAGACAGACGACAGACAGACAGACAGACACAGTGGCCCTCTGAAACACGTGGATGGGATTCTGCACGGCTGGGCGCGTGAGACCCTTCCTGAGCTCTGTCCCCAGAGCTCGAGGCCACTTCACAAGGACCCCGGAACGCAGGTGTGTGCAGCCCAGCCGACCTAGAGGACAGAGGTGAATGGGGACCCCCCCCCCCCCGCTCTCACTGCTGTCCCCCTGGGCTGAGACCCAGAAAGCAAACTTGATGGAGTTGTCTGTCGTGGGTATGGGGGGGACCCACAGGGAATGAACCCCCCTGAGTACTGGGGTTCCTCTAGAACAAGCCCACAGATGGGGGCCTGACCCAGATGGGTGAAAGAAGCGGGGAGAGGCCGAGAGCACCCCAGGAATGGACAGGAGCTGTGGGGACACAGGTGGGGGGGCTGCACACTCCCCTTCTGGGCCTGGGGAGCGGGGGGGGGGGGCGCAGACGCTGCCAGCCGGGGCGCAGAGAGGCTGGGTGTGTTTGTGTACTGGTAAAACGGGCCAGCGGCAGGGCTTGCTGCCCGCAGGCTGTGAGGTGGCTGGGCTTGGGTGCCCTGCACACAGGTATGTGGTGCAGAGGGACGTGACGGGCCTGGCACGGCACTGGTGTGAGTGCAGACGAGGGGTGTGGGCCTGTGGGCGGGAGCGGGAGCGGGGCAGGGCCATTCCTCTGGCTTGGGACAGAGGGCAGTGAGGAACGCTTTCTGAACATGCCAAGGCCACGCCGAGGGGGGCGGCGCGTGCCCAGCTCCCAGTTGCTTCTGAACTGCTGCTCCCTTCTACCCAGCTTGGCCAAGCCCAGGAGGGGGGCGGGCAGGAAGGGGGGCAGGAAGGGGGGAATCGCCTGCCCATCTGCTGCTGGGGTGGGGCCCGGAGTCATCTCTGCGGAATGGTTCTTAGCAAACTGTGATGAATCCACACCTCCCTCCGTCCTCCCTTCTCTCCTTCCCTCTGTCCTCCCTTCTTCCCTCCCTTTTTTTTTTCATCATGTAGTTCTGGCTACCTCGTGATCATCAAACCTGTGAGTCCTGGGGCTTGAACTCGGGGCCTGGGTTCTCTCTCTCTCAGCAGCTCTACTTCTAGGGGTTTTTTGGGGGTGGTTCACTGGAGATGAGAGTCTCACGGACTCACCTGCTCAGGCTGGCTTTACACCTCCATCCTCAGCTCTTAGCATGACAGCTGTGAGCCCCCCGGCCCCCACCCCCGGGTCTGCTGCCCTTTCAGCTTTTGAACAGAACCTAAAATGGAGAGATCTCTGTTCAGCGTACCTGGGGGCCTACTGTCCCTCCTGACATTTCTTTCCCGAGTCGAATTATTTAAGTCCCTCTTGCTGCAGTTTTAGCCTCTTTCCTCTTGTCTCATTCCCATTTCCCAACGTACCCATACGTTTTTATTCTTCCCAATAATCCTTAGGGGGGTATTTTTGGGTAAATAGTTTTAAATTGGGATTATCAAGGTGATGTACAGAGGTAAGTCGGGTAAAGAGTATACCCGATAATGCTTTGTTTATATATCTACAATAAACAAGTTATGTTCCAGTCTGTTCACCAATCCTTATCTCCTGTCTCTCTGCATCCCAAATCCTGGACCCACGCTGGATTCTGTGACTCACTCTTCTGTCTGGCTCGCCTCTGTCTTCTGCTTCATTCATTCCTCCCTTCATTCATTATTGCTTTTCCTGCCAGGTCCCCTACCCCAGGGTGAGGAACCCCAAAGAGCTGCACCTTGGTGATTTCCAGGCTTGGGGTTTGCCCTGACCCAGCTATCCTGTGTCTATTTCTTCTGGTCTTTTACGGTTCTCGGCATGATGCATCCCCTCTTCCGCTATCCCAGTTGAGCAAGGGCCCATTCTGTCTTCCAGGGAGACTTAAAGCTCAGGGAAGAGGTCGCACAGGACTAACACCCACCACTGCCACTTCCTGTCTTGGTAAGTTCACCCAGAACTTCAGAGCCTGTTTTACTGAGCATCTACTATGTGCCAGCTACCGAGGCCGTGACGTGATTTGGTGTCAGGCTCAGTGCTCGGTGTTTCTCCGACGTTAACCTTCTCGTATTCTTCTTGTGGTGTTTTTTGCATCTGTTTTTCTCAAGCTCCTTCATTTATGCTTCGATTTGACTGGCAGCTGGAGAGCCAATTCCTCAGGGGTCCCCCGTTGAGAACTGGCCCGTTCCCCCCCATTCTTCCCCAGGCGGTGGGGGTTTGCTGCCTCATCCCCTCCCCTCCCTTTCCCCGGGCTCCAGGCCCTGGACTTGCATCCAGCAGCTCTTTCCTTGTCCTCTGTTCCGGGCTGAGCTCTCCATAGATGCCTCCGTGTGGGTTCCGATACCAGAATTGTACCCGGCAGGCCATACTGTCCCCGCCTGAAATAACCTGCTCCCTCCCTCCCAGTCACCTTCAAAAATTTCCATAACCTCCAATCGCTCCTGCCCACGCCTTTCTCCCTCACTTGGGCTTGGGCTGTTGCCTGGGTTAAAGAGACCAACAAATAAACACAGACTCTTCCTTAATAATACTAATAATAGCAATAATAATAATAATAAAAAAAACTCCCCTGTGTTTCCCTAGAGCTTTGAAGGCGCACTCCATTTCCCCAGTGCCCCTCTGGGGGGAGGGGCGGGGGCGCCTCCCCCCCCACAGCTGGGCATCTCCCCCTGGCACTGCCCTAGGGAGACAGGCAGCAGGGCCTCAGGCCCACCACTTGTGAGCCGAATTGGGATTCCAGACGCAGCCTGGACACGAGACAGGCCCACGAGACAGACGGAAATAGCAGCCCCCCCACACCCTTTGACATCCGTCCTGACCCCAGCCCCCCCACACCCTTTGACATCCGTCCTGACCTCGGAGAATCTGGGCGGGGGGCTGGGGAGATGGTGGCTGCTCGGGTAGATCTAAAGGAGGCCTGAGCCCCAGGCCCGAGGCCCCGGGCTTGCTCTAAGTCTCAGCTCTTCCCAGCTGGTGGTGGGCATGTCATCTGGTCAGCAAATCCCACCAGGTCAGCTGTGATTCCTCAACAGGAAGGGGTCTCATGACCCCAGGAGCAGAGTGACACTTTAGGTGGAAATGGCAGAGTTTGAGAAAGAAAACGATATGGCAGGTCGGAGGCATGGTTCAGGTGGTAGAACACCAACCTGGCAAAGCATAAGTTCAAACACTGGTACCACCACCAAAAGAAGAGGAAGAGGAGAAGGAGGAGGAGGAGGAGGAGGAGGAGGAGGAGGAGGAGGAGGAGGAGGAGGGGCCATATGCTAACAGCAAAGACTGGGCAGAATGGAGGATTCACACACACCAGAGTTCACGAGTCCTTCCTTGTCCCCCAGCCTTGGCCTCTCTCGTCCCGCCCCCGTGCACTCCATGGAAATGGAGAGGAAAGTAGCAGTCCCCGAGGCTGGGTCTCCTCTGGTCTCCTGGGTCCCTGAAGAGGGAGAGACGAGGGACCGAAAAAGCCAAGAGCGGGTCAAGGACCGGGGCCAGTGGAACAACAAGATGGAGTTTGTGCTGTCCGTGGCCGGGGAGATCATTGGGCTTGGCAACGTCTGGAGGTTTCCTTACCTCTGCTACAAGAACGGGGGAGGTGAGTTCCCCTTGGGGAGGCATCTTAGAGCCCGCGCCCCTCATTCCGGGCTGCCGCAGAGCTAGAGGTGAGACTCCAGCTCTACCTCCAGCCTCGTTGTCTCCTCTAGGAATTGGGGCGGGGTTCCCCACCCCTCAGCCTTGTGGCTGGCTCGTAACTTCATTCTAACCTCTGTATTCCTCCTGCAGAATGTGTATTATACATATTAGATAATACTGTAAATATTATCAATATTAATATCCAGAAATAATCCCGGAAGGGAAAGAAGGAGAAAAAAACCCTTGGGTTTAGGGATTCTCCTGCACACTTTATTTAGTGACGTATGTATATATATGTATTTACTTGTGTATTTATTTATTTATGCCAGTCCCAGGGCCTGAACTCAGGGTCTGGGTGTTCTCGCTAGGCCTTTTTTTTTTTTTTTTGTTCAGGTTATATATATATATATTTTTGCTAGTCCTGGGCTTGAGCTCAGGGCCTGAGCACTGTCCTTGGACTTTCTCAAGGCTAGAACTCTACCACTTGAGCCTCAGCACCACTTCCGGCTTTTTCCATATATGTGGTACCGAGGAATCAAACCCGGGTCTTCGTGCATGCTAGGCAAGCACTTTAACCACTAGGCCAAACTCCCGGCCCCTCGCTAGGCCTTTTTGTGCTCAAAGCTAGGCACTCGACCACCTGAGCCACAGCACCACTTCTGCCTTTTTCTGGGTAGTTCTGTGGAGATAAGAATCTCTCAGACTTTCCTGCCCAGGCTGGTTTCAAACCACAGTCCTCAGATCTCAGCCTCCTGAGCAGCTAGGCTTAAAGGCCTGAGCCAGCAATGCCCAGCCAACACTTTCTATTTACCGTGACTGGCATCCACTTAGCTTCTTGCTCTGTGATTTGAAACCTGCGGTTATTATCATAAAGGGCCTAATGACGCCACAAAAATAGAAATGGGGTATCTTGGGTACCGTGTGTGCCAGGCAAGCCCTTCACCGCTCAACCAGGCCCTACATGCCTCGAGCACAAAAAGAGACACCGGGACAGTGCTCTGAAGGGCAAGAGACGAGCAGGCTGTGGCTCCTCTCTCCTTTCTCTCCCCTCCTCTCCTTCCCCAGGCGCCTTCTTCGTCCCCTACTTCATCTTCTTCTTCAGCTGTGGCATCCCCGTGTTCTTCCTGGAGGTGTCCCTGGGCCAGCACACCAGCCAAGGGAGTGTCACCGCCTGGAGGAAGATCTGTCCCCTCTTCCAGGGTGAGTCGTCCCGCCCCTTCCTGTGTAGCATCTGCCCGTCGTCATCCCGCCTCTTCCCGTGCAACATCTGCCCATCACTGCCCTGCCCCTTCCTGTGCAACATCTGCCCATCATCATCCCACCCCTTCCTGTGCAACATCTACCCATCACCGTCCCGCCCCTTCCTGTGCAACATCTGCCCATCGTCATCCCGCCCCTTCCCGTGCAACATCTGCCCATCATCATCCCGCCCCTTCCTGTGCAACATCTGCCCATCATCATCCCGCCCCTTCCTGTGCAACATCTGCCCATCATCATCCCGCCCCTTCCTGTGCAACATCTGCCCATCATCATCCCACCCCTTCCTGTGCAACATCTACCCATCACCGTCCCGCCCCTTCCTGTGCAACATCTGCCCATCGTCATCCCGCCCCTTCCCGTGCAACATCTGCCCATCATCATCCCGCCCCTTCCTGTGCAACATCTGCCCATCATCATCCCGCCCCTTCCTGTGCAACATCTGCCCATCACTGCCCCGCCCCTTCCCGTGCAACATCTGCCCTTTCGGCCCCTTCCTCACTCTCCCTCCACTGTGCTACCTGGATCACCAGGCTTCCTGGGGCCCCGTATGCATGGAAAACTGCACCAAAACCACAGAGAGCGGATGGTGTGTGGGGCCTGAAGGGGTCTCTGAGTCCCCGCAGGGCACACAGGCACCCAGACTGTTCCCAGACAGTCCCTGGCCCTTCTTGGTCCTTCCAGGGGACTAGCCCCCATCCAACTAGAGCCTCTAGAACTGGGCACAAAGAGGCCAGAAGGGGCAGGGAGAGGCAGGAGGGCCAGAGGCCGCGGTGGAGCCGAGCAGGTAGCCCACACCTCTAAGCCCAGCAGGCCAGCCAGCCCAGGCCAGCCCAGGCCCAAACAGAAGGACAGTGATTCTGAGGCTGGCTTGGGCCTCGTAATGAGACTCTGTCTCAAACAAACAAACCAAGGAGAGAGGGGAGGAGAGGGAGGAGAGCGAGGAGGGGAAGAAAGGGAGGGGAAAGGAGAAAGGAAATCCATGTCAGCAACAAAACCCCAGTGGCTCTTTGCCCAGAGCCCACGGCTGGCGGCTTTCACGCCGCCCCTGGTTGCGTTACCACTGACCTCTGACCTCTTGCACTGTGCTGCCCCTCGCCCCTCCCACCAATCCGGAAGGCATTGGCCTGGCGTCTGTGGTCATCGAGTCTTACCTGAACATTTACTACATCATCATCCTCGCCTGGGCCCTCTTCTACCTGTTCAGCTCCTTCACCTCCCAGCTGCCCTGGACCAGCTGCACCAACGCCTGGAATACAGGTAGATCCCCCCCCCCCGCCCTCACGTCACCAAGGTGCGGACCTCAGTGGTGGGGCCAGGCTCTCCCTGCAGAGGGCTAGCCTCACGACTTGTTCCTCCATGTAACATTTCCTAAGCACCTACTATGCGCCAAGCCTGGGTGCCAAGGAGTGGGACAAAGGGAGAGAAGGGGGGCAGGGGAAGGAGAGATGAGGGGAGGGACAGCAGTGGAGGGAGCTGGCCGCCTGGAGCGAGGGGCCCTCCGACGACGCCCAGCCCTGGCGCTCTGAGCAGAGGAACCCCGAAAGAAAGCTCCCGGGCCTAGGGATGGCAGAAGGCAAAGCGTGGGTCATGAGGCTGAGATCGGGGGATTTGGGGGTTGAGCTCTCCCCATCCCCCCCTGTGCCCGCAGAGCTCTGCGTGAACTTTCTGAACCACTCTGCAGCCACGTCCTCGGAGAACTTCACATCGCCCGTCATAGAGTTCTGGGAGTAGGTGACACCTGCCACCCCCCACCCCCCCCCCCCCCCCCGGCGCAGAGAACACCCGTGTGCCTCAGCTGTGCATGCTAGGATATCCGGGGCGCGAGTCTGAGACTCTGGACGCGCGTTCTTAGCCTTCACCCACAGCACTGAGAGATGAGGGAGCCCCCACACACCACAGAAGTGTGCAAGCCCCACACTCCCCCCCCCCCCGATCCTGCACGCCTCTACTCTGCGTGCCTCCCTCACCACCATCCACAAATCTCCGCCCCCTTTATCTCTCTGTACAACAGAGAAACCGAGATGAGTTAGAAAGACAGTGATGCCTGTACCCCCCCACCCCAGCCAGGGGCCCTGAAACCACAGGTGGGAGTGCAGGGGAGGGAGGAGCGGGGAGGAGGCCAGGGGACTGGGTGACCCCGGCCATGCTCCCTTGGGCCATTCACCTGGTTGTGTGCTGTTTCCCACCCCTCCAGGAGACGCGTGCTGGGCATCACCTCCGGCCTCCACCACCTGGGGGCGCTGCGCTGGGAGCTGGCGTTGTGTCTCCTGCTGGCCTGGGTCGTCTGCTACTTCTGCATCTGGAAGGGGATCAAGTCCACGGGCAAGGTGGGCTGTGCTCGGTGTCCCCAGAGCCAACGCCTGATGGTGGGGGACCCTCTGAGGGACCCCCTCCTCCAGTAGGATTCCCAGCCAAAGCAAAGCCAAGCGAAATCTCGTGGGTCTGTGTCCAGGCGGCCGGGGGGCGGCAGGTTAGATCTGTTGGGCCGGGTGACGGCTGTTCTGCCCCCTGGTTTCTCTCAGGTGTCTGTCACTGTGTGTGTGCGTGTGTGTGTGTGTGTGTGTGTGTGTGTGTGTGTGTGTGTGTGTGTGTGTGTTCTCAGGAGCCACACTCTAACCACTGCCTCCTGGACACGCCCTGGCCGAGTGGCCGAGCGTGGCTGTGGCACTGGGTACCAGGGTTCAGAACACCCTTAATCCCAGGAAAGAGCATCACCATCACCGTGTGGGGGCCTGGTCCCCTGCTCATCCCGGGCACCCCACAGGGGCCTGGGGAAGGGAAGGAGGGAGCCAGCCTGGATTGAGTATGCACACGCATGCTTGCGTATCTGCCGGTCCCGGGACTTGAACTCCAGGCCTGGGCGCCGTCCCTGAGCTTTCATTTATTTATTTTTTGCTGAAGGCCAGTGCTCTACTGCTTGATCCAAAGCTCTACTTTGGGCCTCTTCTGGTGAGGAATTAGAGACTTTCCTTCCCCGGGCTGGCTTTGAACCCAGCTCCTGAGAGCTCGGCAGCCTCCTGAGTAGCTAGGGTTTACAGGTACCAGGGCATCTGAAGCCAGAGCCCGGTGGTGCTGGCTGGGACGTGGGGAGACTGGGCCAGACCTGCCGGCTCTCTGGGGGACCCCACCAGGAGTGACCTTGGCACCCCGTTCCGCAGGTTGTCTATTTCACGGCTACTTTTCCTTACCTCATGCTGATCGTGCTGCTGGTGCGAGGTATCACTCTGCCCGGGGCCTCCCACGGCGTCCTCTACTACCTGAAGCCAGACCTGCTCCGCCTCAAGGACCCCCAGGTGGGCACCGGACCCAGGGGACCCTCGCCCTGTGCCCAGCTGTGCTTCTGCAAGCCTTCCCTTCACAAACAAGAGTCCAGAACGGAGCCAGGCCTGCTGGCTCCCGCCTGGAATCCTAGCGACTCAGGAGGCTGAGATCTGAGGATCAAGGTTCAAAGCCAGCCTGGGCAGGAAAGGACCTGAGACTCTGATCTCCAATGAACCACTAGAAAACGGGAAGTGGGGCTTGGCTCAAGGGGTAGAGCGGTAGGTAGCCTGGAGCTGAAGAGCTCAGGGACAGCGCCCAGGCCCAGAGTTCAAGCCCCACGACGGACTAAAAACAAAACAAATGTACTGGGGTTCCATTAAGGGCCAGGTGCTGCTGCAGTGATTGAGGATGGGACAGTGAGGGGGGACACAGCACTGAGGCAGGAGCACAGAGGGTGGACTGGCGAGTCTGGGCCCCGCCCGCTCCCTCCTGTCCCTCCTGCCACATCCTGGGGCTCTTGCGCAGGTGTGGATGGATGCGGGCACACAGATCTTCTTCTCCTTCGCCATCGGCCAAGGGTGTCTGACGGCCCTGGGAAGCTACAACAAGTACCACAACAACTGCTACAGGTGAGGGCGGCTCTCCCTGCCCGAGGGGGTGGGACGCCAGGGCCGGGGGCCGGGGTTGCGGGGGCCAAGACCCACCAACCTGCACCCAGGACGCTGCGGCTCCATTTCTCCCTCCTTCTTCCCTCTCCCACACCCCCCCTCCTCCTCTCCTCCCTCTCTTCCCCCCCTCCCCCACAGGGACTCCATCGCCCTCTGCTTCCTGAACAGCGCCACCAGCTTCATGGCAGGCTTTGTGGTCTTCTCCATCCTGGGTTTCATGTCCCAAGAACAAGGGGTGCCCATTTCCGAGGTGGCCGAGTCAGGTGAGTGACCTGCCTGCCTCGGGGAAGCAGCCCTCCTGCAGAGACCCTAGGAGGAACCGGAGCCAGGGAGATGGGACCCTTTCAGTGTCAGGGGCAGGCAGTGTGGGATACAAAGCAGGCGAGGGAGGGAGGGAGGGAGGGAGGGAGAGATTAACACTTACATGCATGTAGTGCATGTATTTATGAAGAACAGATGGGTGGATGGATGGATGGATGGATGGATGGGTAGATGGGTGGATGGATGGATGGATGGATGGATAAATGGATAGTAGATGGTTAGATGATGGATGGATAGATTGTTGGATGGATGGGTGGATGGGTGGGTGGATGGGTGGGTGGATGGGTGGATGGATGGATAGATGGGTGGTTGGGTGGATGGGTGGGTGAATGAGTAGGTGCATGGGTGGATGGATGGATAGATGGGTGAATGGGTGGGTGAATGAGTAGGTGGATGGGTGGATGGATAGATAGATGGGTGGTTGGGTGGATGGGTGGGTGAATGAGTAGATGGATGGGTGGGTGGATGGATGGATGGATGGATAGATGGGTGGTTGGGTGGATGGGTGGGTGAATGAGTAGATAGATGGGTAGATGGGTGGGTGGATGGGTGGATAGATGAATGAATGGATGGATGGGTGGATAGATGGGTGGATGAGTAGATGGATGGATGGATGGATTGGTGGATGGATGGATGGATGGATGGATGGATGGATGGATGGATGAGTGGATGGATGGATGGATGGACGGGTGGATGGGTGGGTGGACGGGTGGATGGGTGGGTGGATGGATGGATGAATGGATGGGTGAGTGGGTGGATGGGTGGGTGGGTGGATGGGTGGGTGGATGGATGGGTGGATGGATGAATGGATGGGTGAGTGGGTGGATGGGTGGGTAGGTGGATGGATGGATGGATGGATGGGTGGGTAGGTGGATGGATGGATGGGTGGGTGGATGGATGGATGGATGGGTGGGTGGGTGGGTGGATGGATGGATGGATGGGTGGGTGGGTGGGTGGATGGATGGGTGGGTGGGTGGGTGGGTGGATGGATGGATGGATGGATGAATGGATGGGTGAGTGGGTGGATGGGTGGGTGGGTGGATGGGTGGGTGGATGGATGGATGGATGGATGGATGGGTGGGTGGATGGGTAGGTGGGTGGATGGATAGATGGGTGGATGGGTGGGTGGATGGATGGATGGGTGGGTGGGTGGGTGGGTGGGTGGATGGATGGATGGATGGATGGATGGGTGGGTGGACGGGTGGATGGATGTATGTATGGATGGATGGGTGGATGGATGGATGGGTGGGTAGGTGGATGGATGGATGGATGGGTGGGTAGGTGGATGGATGGATGGGTGGGTGGATGGATGGATGGATGGGTGGGTGGGTGGGTGGATGGATGGATGGATGGGTGGATGGATTGATGGGTGGATGGATGGATGGGTGGGTGGGTGGGTGGGCGGATGGATGGGTGGGTGGGTGGGTGGGTGGGTGGGTGGGTGGGTGGATGGATGGATGGATGGATGGGTGGGTGGGTGTATGGATGGATGGGTGGGTGGGTGGGTGGATGGATGGATGGATGATGGATGGATGGATGGATTGATGGGTGATGGATGGGTGGGTGGGTGGATGGATGGATGGATGGATGGGTGGGTGGATGGATGGATGGGCAGGTGGGTGGATGGATGAATACGTATGTGCATGGATGATTTGGATGAATGAAGGGATGGAAGAATGGTGACTAACTTGCTGTCCAGGAAAGAGCTAAGGAATCAAAGGATTCACTGCATCGTCCTGAACCACCCCATGCCACACACACGCATGTGCCCCCAGAGGGCTGGGGGAGAGGAAGGGCTCCTCGGCGGTGCTCAAGCCCATGGCTGTGCCGTGTGCTTGGCAGGCCCCGGGCTGGCCTTCATCGCCTTTCCCAAGGCCATCACCATGATGCCCCTGTCCCAGCTGTGGTCCTGCCTCTTCTTCCTCATGCTCATTTTCCTGGGGCTGGACAGCCAGGTACAGCACCCCGGCCCGGCCCTCCCCGCCTCCCCCCGCCCCCCGTGGTGCACAGCGCCTCACCCGCCCCGGCCCACAGTTCGTGTGCATGGAATGCCTGGTGACTGCCTTCCTAGACATGTTTCCCGGGCAGCTGAGGCGGCGCGGCCGGCGCGAGCTCGTCATCCTGGCCATCGCCGTCCTGTGCTACCTCGTCGGGCTCCTGCTGGTCACCGAGGTGAGGGGGTCCGGGGGAGAAGGCCCTACGGATGGCCGTGGGGGGGGCGAGCCCGCCCCGTCTAGCCGGGATCAGTGCCGGGAACCAGGCTGGCGCCAGGCCGCCATGGCGGAGTTTCTGAGCACAGGGACCAGCAGAGGCTGGAGCTGACGTTGCTTTCCGGCCCCGAGAGGCTCCAGCCTGGGTCTAACGACCCCTGGGGTGCTGGTCCCGTGTCTCTAGCTGTCTCAGGTAGACGGCCTCGCTGGTCACCAAAGGAAGCTTGTGGCCATTTGTGCCTCACCTTTGCCCCCTGGGGGAGAGAGGACTGTGGCCGGGGACCCTCACCGCAGCAGTGCCCCCCCCCGCCTGGCCCTCACTGCCCCCCCCCCCGCTCCCCCTCCCAGGGCGGGATGTACATCTTCCAGCTGTTCGACTATTACGCGTGCAGCGGCATCTGCCTGCTCTTCCTCTCCGTGTTTGAAGTGATCTGCATTGGCTGGGTGTATGGTGAGTCCCCTCCCCCCACCCCAGGATGGGGGGCCGCACCCTCCTCTGCTCCTCATCCTCTGCCTCCCCCCCACCAGGGGCCGACCGTTTCTATGACAACGTGGAGGCCATGATCGGCTACCGACCGTGGCCCCTGGTGAAGATCTCCTGGCTCTTCCTGACGCCAGGACTCTGCCTGGTACGCAGCCCGGCCGCCTGCCCTTCCCCCGAGGACCCCAACCCCAGTTCCGCCTCTGCTCCTGCCCGCCAGCCTGGAGCCGCCCCGCCCCGCTCCGCCCCGCTCTGCCCCTCCTCACTCTCCCTCCCGGAGCCTGACTTGCCCTGGGCTGTGGCGGGGAGCAGCGGGGCGGGATGCCCTCATCCCCAGCTTCCTCCACCATCCAGGCCATCTTCCTCTTCTCCCTGAGCAAGTTTACGCCTCTGACCTACAACAACGTGTACGTGTACCCGCCCTGGGGCTACTGCATCGGCTGGCTGCTGGCTCTGTCCTCCATGGCCTGCGTCCCTCTCTTCGCCATTATCAACCTGCTGAGGGCCCAGGGTCCCTTCAGGAAGGTAAAGAGGCAGGCTGGGTGATGTCCTGCACACACACACACACACACACACACACACACACACACACACTCGTAGCTCAAGGCCAACCTGGGGGGCGATGGCACATGCCCTCCATGCCAGCTACAGAAGCGCGGTGGCGGGCGCAGTGTCTTACCCCCCCAGCACCCTGGCTTGGCAGCCCAGGCTGGTTGAGATATAAAATGAGACCCTACACGTGCCAGACAGACGCCGGTGGCTCCCGCCTGTCACCCTAGCGGCTCAGGCGGCTGAGGTCGGAGGATCGCGGTTCAGAGCCAGCCCAGGCAGGGAAGCCCCTGAGTCTCTGATCTCCAATGCACCACCAGAAAACAGGAAGTGGCGCTGTGGCTCAACGCGGTAGAGGGCCGGCCTTGAACAAAACAAAGGTCAAGGTCGGCGCCCAGGCCCCGAGTTCCAATCCCACAACTGTAAAAAACCAAAGGGGAATAAAAAAACCAAAAAGGTGGTGAGCATAGGGTCTGGCTGCTTAGATACCGTTAGATGTCCTGTCCCCATCTTTCCATCTGCTCACCGGCAAGCCTGCTGCCACCAGAGGGTCCCAAAAAGGTGGGTGTGGCTCCGGCCATCACCTCTGCAATTCTCCCTCTGGCCAGAGGGTGGTGGCCATGAACACTGCTCAGTAATGCCGGGCCAGGCCGGGACCTGGGGTGAGGAGTGGAGGAAGGGGTGAGGGCAGGTGCCTGAGGTTGTACAGGGGTCCCACCCTGGGCCCCAGAGCCCGGGCTCTGAGCTGAGAAGGAGAAGGACCAGCCGCCGCCCCTCACCCCCCCACTGCCTTCCTCTGCAGCGCCTCCGGCATCTGGTCACACCGGACCCCAGCCTGCCGCAGCACCCCCACTCGGAGGGGGGCGCAGCCAAGAAGGGACGTGTGGCTCAGGAAAAGGAGACCCACTTGTAGCCCTGGGAGACGGCCTCTGGAGACCCTGGGCACCCCGCCCGGGCCTCTCTGCACGTGGCGGCTCCGAACCACAGACCCGGCACCTGTCCTCACCTCTACACGTCTTCTCTTATGGGGGGGGGAGCGGTTGTGACATAATTACAATCTCGCGTGTTCTAACCCATCTCGCCCCCCAGCACAGCCGTACTCCCCCCCACCTTCCTTATCATGGTCAGATGTAAATTACCCACCCTCTCCCTCCTTCCCTCTCCCTGTCCCCTCTCCTCCTAATCCTTTAGTCAGAACTGTGTTCTATGTCTATCCAAATATATAATTATATACAAAGATATGTGTGCGTATATGTGTGTGTGTGTGCATGCGTGCGTGCGTGTGCGTGCGTGCGTGCGTGCGTGCATGTGTGTGTGTGCGTGTGTGTGCGTGCGTGCGTGCGTGCATGCGTGTGTGTGCGTGCGTGTGTGTGTGTGTGTGTGTTGCGCTTGTCCTGGGGCTTAAACTCAGGGCCTGGGCACTGTCCCTGAGCCTCTTTTGGACTCAAGGCTATAATCCTCTACCACTTAAGCCACAGCGCCACTTCTGACGTCTTCCGAGTAGTTTATGGGAGATAAAGAGTTTCACAGACTTTCCCGCCCAGGCTGTGGTCCTCGGATCTGAGCCCCCTGCGTAGCTGGGGTTACAGGCCTGACCCACCAGGCCGCCCCGCCTGCTCTTTTCTAAGTCTGCTATTGCTTCAACCTCATCGCTTATTCCAGATCCAGTGAAGTGGTTGATAGCCCTCTTGGTTACGTTGTCTCTAAACACGAATCCATTTTGTCTCCTGTCTCCGTTTTGTTTGAGGCTATGTGTTTCAAAGCATTCTCTCCTGAGTCTTATGATTTCTCTGGTATTTGTGATTACATTTCCTTTTTTACTTCTACTTTTGATTTGAATCTCTTTTTCTCCTCCTTTTGGTCAAGTTATAGAGGGGGTTTGTCAATCTCATTTATTTATTTCAAAGAACAACTTTTCATTATACTGATTCTTTGTATTAAGGTTTTTTTTTTTTTTGGCCCAATTGTTAATTTCTGTCTTAATCCCTATTACTTCTTTATTATCTCTACTAATTCTGGGCCTGGTTTTCTAGAAATTTGAATTGTATCATAAGGCCGTTTCTTGGAAGGTTTTCTGGCCTTTTGTTTTAAGTAGGCACTCATGGCTGTAAATTTTCCTCCCAGCCCTCCCTTTGCTGGGTTCCAAAGGTTCTGGTAAGCTGTGTTTTCATTTTTGTGAGTTTCCAGAAACGTTTCTATTTCCTCTCATTTCTCCAGCGACCCGCGTTATCGTTCCACCGCCTCTGAGTGTTTGAATGGTTTCTCTTGCAAGCCTCGCGGTTGAGTTCCAGTTCAATTCCACGGTGGCCTGATTTTCAGGTTTCTTCCATGTGCGCAGACTCCCTTTTATGTGCTCAAGGGTGATGTGGCGGAGGGCGCTTCATGGCTGCTCGTGAATCTGTTCGGTCCACTTTGGTCTGTGGTGTTACCTGACCGGGGCTGAGGCTGTCAGGAGGCCGGAGCTCCTGGAAGAGACCCCGGGGAGCCTCAGCGGGGCCACCTCGAATCCCCCCCAAGCGTCATGTTGGTAGATGTTGTCAGTGGTGACATTTTCTTCTGTTCCAACGTGGCTGCGTTTTGTTTTGTCAGTCCCGGCGCTTGGATTCGAGGCCTGGGCTCTGTCCCGGTGGTTTTACTATTATAGCTTTTAAAAATCAAGAGTAACATTTCCATGTGGGGTGTGACTCAGTGTACCAAGCGCAAGGCCCCGAGTTCAAACCTCAGGACCTCCCAACAATGGATGCGTGGATGGATGAAGGAACTTGAGAATGCCTTTTCTTTTTCTCTCTCCTGACGGTGAATGGGACGCTGCTGTGTCACCGCAGGCCGAGCGCTGGGGCTGCAGGGATCTGCCCGCGCCCAGCTCTGTCCGTTCTTGAGTGGGTTTTGGTTATTGGGATTTTTGGTTTGGTAACATGGTGTTTGCCATATGAAGGGTTCCTCTGTAGTCTCTGCCGTCCTGTGTGCTGGTCTTCAGAGTGACGCTCTTGTCTCTCCAGAGGAGCCATGACGGCCCGCATCTGGGCTTCCTGACTAGCTGGCGCTCTACCCGTGAGCCTGCCCATCTGTCTCTTTTGTGGTAAAATGGGGCCACTGCCATAACCTTGGGGTCTGCTCGCAGGTGGGCCCTGTGGGGAGGGCTACAGAGCCTGGGGGGGTCAGGAGGACTGGGGGGGTTCCTTGGGGAGGGGACGAGGCAGGTTTTTCGGGAGCATCTGAAACAACATCGTACGAGGTCATCTCCTGCCCTGAGCATGGCTGCTTCCCAACTTTCCTAGAGCCAGACTTGGGGTCATGGGAGCAGGGGGTCCTGAGAGGTGAGGGGAACTGCCTGGCTCCCTAGGGAAACCTGCAGGGGAGGGAGGGAGGGAGGGAAAGAGGGAGGGCAAGCAATGTTCCGGCCCCTCCTCCCCATCTCCTGAGCCCCTAGTCCCCTCTAGGACGGAATTTTCCTGCTGGGACCAGTTTTGGCCCTACCCTCCTGTCCCCCTCCCCCCGTCCCCTGTCCCCTTGCCCCCTGTCCCCTGTCCCCCTGCCCCACTGTCCCCTGCTCCCTGCTCCCTTCCCCCCACCCCCCTCCCCCCATG
Source organism: Megascapheus bottae (assembly GCF_031878675.1). Taxonomy (NCBI): domain Eukaryota; kingdom Metazoa; phylum Chordata; class Mammalia; order Rodentia; family Geomyidae; genus Megascapheus; species Megascapheus bottae. Next base: position 1,069,311 of record NC_143545.1, read on the forward strand.
TCCCCTGCTCCTTGCCTCCTGACCCCCTGCCCCCACCCCCTGACCCCTGCTCCCTATCCCCTGACCCCCTGCCCCCTGCTCCTCCGCCCCCTGCCCCCTGTCCCCTGTCCCCCTGCCCCCCTGCCCCTTGCCCCCCTGCTCCCTGGCCCCCTGCCCCCTGCCCCCTGTCCCCTGTCCCCTGTCCCCTGTCCCCTGTCCCCTGCCCCCTGCCCCTGCCTCCATTTCTGATCCCTTGTTTCATCTCCCTGCCTCTAAGCTGGGGCTGAGGCTCTGCCTGGCCTCGGGACCTCCCCCTCCTTTGTCCCTGGGTTTGGTCCCTCCTCTCCCAACCCCGTCCCCTGGAGAGGCACCTTTCTGCTGACCCCTGCCAGGCCCTGCTGCTGCCCAGCCGGCCAGGCCCGAGGGTCAGAGGACAGGGCGGGTGTGAGGTGAGTGGGAAACGTGAGCCCCCCGCCCATGGAGGTGGGTGATGGGCTGGCAGCGTCTTGTTTCTGGCTCCCCAAAGAGGCAGGCCTGAGTGCCTGATGAGGCCGCGAGCGAGCAGAGGTCAGGGCAGGTGCCCTCTGCTCTGGTGCCACCAAGTACCTCTCTCCACAGGGTCCCGGCCAAGGCCCCACCCTGCGACGTTCCCGGGTTACCCCAGAGGAAACCGGGGGTGATTTCCCTGCAGGGCTGTCCTGGAGAGCGGCCAGTGTGAGCCACGGCATGTGCCCCGCCTGCCCCTCACAACCCCAGGGCTGCGGGGCACCGTGCCTCACACCTGCCATCCAGCCACTCAGGAGGCGGAGATGAGAGGATCCTGGTTCAAAGCCAGCCCGGGCAGAAAAGTCTGTGAGATTCTTATCTCCAATGAACCACTCAGAAAAAGCCAGAAGTGGTGCCGTGGCTCAAGTGGTAGAGCGCGAGGGTCCAGCTCCTGCCTGCCGCGTTGAAGTTGCCCACTCGGGGTGTGTGGTTGCAGTCGGGGCTCTCAACCAGAAACCAGGACCCCTTCCTGGTCCCCCTGACCCCCGGCGTCCTCCAGACTCTGGACTTCCAGAGGCTTTCAGAGCACAGAGCTGTCCTCCGAGAGCTGCCGGCACGGCGTCACCATGTACCCCACACAGCTGTGGGGCGCTGTTGGCGCCAAGCCTGGACCGCTCAGCATTCTCTTGGTGGCTTGCGCGGGCGCCGGCTCTGTGTGTGGGGTCAGAGAATTCCCAGGATGGGGCTGGGCCTTGCTGACCTCCGATGCTTCTGGAATTTCCCACGGGGAAAGCACCCACTTCCTTTTACTTCTGAGGATGCGGGAACCCTGCCCGAGAAAGGCTGGCGCCGTCTGGATGATCAGGCCACCTGCAGGGCCACCATGGGCCCGGCAGCCCTGGCCCCTTGCCAAGAGAAAGCGGCCATCGTGGAGGGACACACCCAGGTCTCCAGCTCCCTCTCCCATCTTTGCCCTTCCCCAGCCCGGCAGACCTGGGCCCGTGGGAGGCTCAGGAGACAAGGCTCAGATGCTCTGCTCGGCCTTGTCCCTCTGCCCTTCTGTGAGTGCCTGCGGCCCTGGGCTGACCTGCCACCCTGGGTCAGGCTTCTGACTCCGGGAATTGATACCCAGTGAAAATCACTGCAGGCCACCACATCTGGGCCCCGGGCTTCCAGGGAGTGACTCCAGTGTCCTCTGCCCTCTCCTGACGTGTGTGTGTGTGTGTGTGTGTGTGTGTGTGTGTGTGTGTGTGTGTGTGTGTGTGTACGTGTGCTGGGGCGTGGAGGGAGGCTGGACCTATAGGGTATTTTCCCATCCCTGCACCCCAAGTGGCTGGTTGTTCCCTGCTCTGTACCCCAGCTTTTTTATTGGCATCCTAAGACATGAGCTCTCCTGGGGATAAAGAGTTCCGACGGTGTGGCATCGAGGGACACAGCCCCATTCCCTGGCTGGTCGATGCCCCGATCACGCGGACATAAACCACCACCACACCCTCTGCTCAAGTGACATATTTCAATATAATCTCTAAAACTCTATGAATTGAACAGATAAAATACCTCTGGGCTATTTCTGTTTACAAAATATTTGCCATTTGGATTTTAGTGTCTGGGCATGGCCACCCTGGCTGGCTTTCCCTAGCGGGGACAGCAAGAAGAAACTGCAGAGGGACTTGGGGATGGATGGACAGACGGACAGACGGAGGGAGGGGTAGCCATGGAGGTCATCTACCGGGAGCACAGGCCATGTGGAAGGCCTGGGGACTTGGGGCGGGGGGACAGGCCCCGTGGGAGAAAGACACCTTGGCACACAGACAGACAGGCTTCCGGGACAGGCTCTGCTTCAGACGGAGAGGGACCTGGCCCCAGATTAGCTGGGTCCTCGAGTTACCAGGAGAAAGGGGCTCAGGTCCCCTAGAGAGCGGAGGCGGGGCGCTGTCTCGGGGCATCTGGGGTCTGTGGGGGATCCGTCCACTGCCCTCTTAAACTTGGGGGAGCAGGAAGCCCAGCGTCCCAGGCCTCTCAGAGGGAAGGAATGAGACGCTTTGCTCAGGTCTCTGGGGACAGGGACAGAGAAGGGTCCCCCAGCCTTAGCGTGCTGGCTGATCTCAGCAGGAAAGTCCCAGAGGAGGAGCATTGCGGCTTCTCCCGGGGGGCCGTGAGGAAGGAGGGCCAGCTGCGTCTTGATGGCCTGCTTCCTGGTTCTCAGGGGTTCTGAGACTCCCTCTCCCCTCCTCTTCCCCGGCAGGGACACCCTGCTGCCACCCGGGGCCAGCCCCTGTCTGGGGAAGCAGCTCAAGCCAGGCGTGGGGTCCTCTAGAGCCTTATGACCTGTGCTGGGCGCCTCTGGTAAGCCAGGCCGCTCACGAGTGGGAGGGGAGGGCAGGGAGGGCGCCTGGTCAGCTCAGAGCCCGAGGTGCACAGGGGACGAGAGGGGACAAAGCTTCTGAGCACGGGGACTCCGTGGCTCCTCCCTCAGCCTTCTCATCACTCGTCTCTTTCCTCCATTCCTCACAAGCTGACTGTCCTCTCCATGATTTTCAGTCTCTGTTCAATCCCTTCTTCAAACCCATCCACGCCTGTCCCTGCACCCGGCCTCGCCAAGGGCGGCGAGGCGTCAGACCCCGCCTCTGTCTGTCAGCCATTCCACTCCAAGGGGCTCTGAGGGACAGAAGGAGACCTGGCAGAGCCTGTGCCAGGAAGAAGACAGGGGCTAGGAGCGAGGGGAGCCAGCAAATTGGCTGGAAGTTACCAGAGCCTGGCTGCCAAAGGCAGGGCCAGAAATAAACCCCGGGTGACATCACGATGACGTCTGGGTCACACACACACACACACACACACACACACACACACACACGCGTGCCGAGGTCATCCAGCTGTGCTGACAGCTCTGTGCCTCCCGTCGGCTCAGGCCTGAAGGAGAAAAGCCAGCCTGCTTCAGATGCACTAAGGATGGCCCCCTCCTGCTGAGGGCTTCAGAGATGGTGCCACGTGGGAGGACGGCTAAGGATGACATAGCTGTTGGCACGGACCCAGGAGGCCAGCCAGGCTTGTGACAAACCCTTCCTGAGGCGGCTGAGATGGGGCTGGGTCATGGCCCTGGGGCCTGGGAGTCTGGGCCCAGAGACGGTCCACCTAGCTGAAGGTGGGGTTGAGCCTTCTTGAGGGGCTCGGGGGAGGCGGAGACTCAGGTGGAGCCCCACTTCTCTAGCCTGTCTGCACCCCCTTTCTGGAGGCCTCAGAGCCATGGATGGGACCGGTCAGTCCCCCAGGAAGCCAGTGACCTGTCACCTGTTTCTGGGCACGCCCCTGTGTGCACCTGGCTCTGGCGCTGCCCAGCGCTGGGGAGCTGAGAGACATGTTTACCAAGAGCTTTCTGGAAATGTGGCATGGAGGCCCACAGCCCTGCTGGACGGAGCTGCATTCAGCCTGGGACGCTCAGGAGAAGGCTGGGGACACGAGGTCAGGATGGGGTCAGGACAGAGGAAGACCCCTCCTTGTACCTGCCACCCCTCCGCCCTTCCAGCTGGCCAGGAGGAGCCTGTTTCACTCAGCCCACCTTCAGCCTTTCTCCCTCCCTTCCATCTTCTTCAAACCCTGGGCAGGGTCAGACCCCAGGCCCGCCCCTCAGCTCCACTTTTCTCCAGTCCCGTGGTCCAGCTGGGGTGTGGGGGGGGAAAAGAGGAGGGGGAGGCAGAGTGAGAGAAGGGTGGGTCGGCTGGGACGATCTTTCCAAAGTGACCGTGATCAGCAAGCCACGGGGTCAGGCTGGGGAAGCAGCAGGGGGGGGGGGCACCTGACACCCCTCCCCCAAAGTGGCCAGGAAGACAGACAGACAGACGTGTCTACACCAGACTCCGGGAGCCGCTGGAATATCTCCGCCTGAGCATCAGGGAGCCGGGGGGGCAGAACTGGTGGGGGTGGTTGTAGGGGGGCGGGGGTGGGGGCAGCGGAGGCTGGTGGGTGACCTTCCCCGGGGAGGCCGGGTCCCCCAGGGCCGTGGAGACACAGGAATCCGAGGAGGAGGAGGAGGTGTAGCAGGACAGCGCTTGGCTCAGCAGGGGCTCCATGCGGGCCAGGCAGGGTTTGTCCAGGACGATGACCTTGACAATTTGCTGGCACTGGACCAGGGTGCCCGGCGGCGGGGGCGGGGGCCGCTCCCTCGGGGGGCTAGGCTGCAGGTCTGGCGGCGGCGTTGGCGTGGGAGGCGGCGATGGCGCTGGGGCTCCCCTCTCGGCCCCCAGCCCGGATTTGCAATGCGACGTTTGGGGCCTGTTGTGAATTGATACCTAGTTTAGAAACAGCCAGAGAAGCGTGAAATGTTACACACCAGCTCCCGCCCGGGCTGGCTGCCCTGAGCCCCCCACTCAGCGAGGGTGGACCCCCCGGAGACAGACCGGCGCCTCCTTCCTTCCCAGTCCCCACGGGTCTCTGGTGTGCTAGGCGGGGGGGGGGGGGCTCTTGGCTGGCCTCCTCTGGTCATCTTGACGGAGGACATGACAGAAGAGCGCCTGGAAGGTGCTGGAAGTAGGATTGGATGCCTTATCCCCGCCCTATCCCCCCGCCCCCGCCCTCTCCTAGCTGCCTACGCCTCCTGCGTCTCCATTGGGCAAGGCAGAAAAAGGGGAAACTGAGGCTAAGCCCCCTATGCAGGGTAGAGGGGGCACGGACACCGCAGGACTGGGATTGGGCCCAGGCCCAAAGTAACCAAGAGCCTTGAACCCCTTTCCTCGGCCCCCTCTCTCTGGTTCCCCCCCCCCCCGCTCCCGCCAGGTCTTTGTCTGTCCCTCAGTTTCCCCCCCTTCCCCCCGGCCATGAGCAGCATGGAGAGGGGCTGATTTTCTCTCCCCAGCCTTCTTCACCCGGTTGTCGCCCACCTGGGCCCTTGTCTCCCCCCCCCGCCCCCCTCTGTTTTACCTCCCTACCGAGAAAGGAAGGAAGAATGAAAGACACACGGGTAGGCATGAGTAGCAGAGTTAGGACAGCTCAGAGATGGAGAAGCACCGGCTGGAGGGGGAGGAGGAGGAGGAGGAGGAGGAGCAGGGAGGAGGTAGAGCAGGAGCCGGCTGGGAGGCCCACAGCCTGGGTGGCAGGAAGCGGGTGTCATGGGGGTGACAGAGGCTGGGTCCGGAAGGAGCTGGTTGGGTGGGGGGGGGGCTCCTGCACACACACACACACACACACACACACACACACACACACACACACAGTGTGGGATTGGGGCACAGGGACACAGCCGGCCTCAGGGCCTTTGCACCTGAGGCTCCTTCCAAGAGGGCGGGGGACTGTCTCTGAAACAACTGGGGATCCCCAGGCCTGGCAGCCAAGGATGGGGGGACCCCTCAAGGGGGGAGCAGAGGACGGAGGGAGCCACACCGGTGGGAATTTATCAGGACTGCCTCCCTGCTGCCCCCTGACTGGCTTCTAACCACCAGCAGCCCTAAAGGCTGGCTTTTGGGGGACGGCCTCTTGCTCCTCGCCCCCCTGCCTGTGCCCCAGCTCTCCACTTTGCCATGAGGGACTGGACTTGGGGGAGACGAGAGCCAGGTTTCCTCTGTGGGGATATGAGAGGTTCTGCGGTCTGCAGGGGAGGTGGGTATGAGGGGAGCCCGGAGGGAGGGAGGAAGGGAGGGTTAGGGGGTGCGGGGAGGGGGGGCTGCATCTCCCCGGGTCTCCGCCCTGGAGGGTGGCGGGGTGGGGTGGGCAGGCTGGAGAGCGGCAGGCGGTGCCATGAGTTAACTGGGCGCCGGGAGATGGCATTACCCGGGCTAGCTGTAACTTTTAATTGTATCTCTTGAAATTGGTAAAATGGTGATTCGGGCTGGGGAGGCACTGATTAAAACCTGAGAAGAGAAACAACAGAGACGGTGAGAAGGAAGGAAGCCGGGGGGGGGGCGCAGAGTCACTCACCTGGACGCCACCAGGTCTCACTTACCTCCCCGGGGCTCTCGGCCGCCGCCACCGCCACCACCGGCTTCTCCCCGCTCGCTGGTTCCCTCTTGGCTTTGAACACAAACAGCACAAGGCTGGTTCGGGCTTGGTTGCCTCCCCCTTCCCCTGCCTGCACCCCTGCAGGGAGCCAGCCTGGGCATGGACTCTGGGGGGGTCACCTGGCTCCCCCAGAGGGACACAGGCCTGGGTGATCGCTCAGCTGTGTGGCTTTTGGCCAGACGCTGACTCTAGGGTGTAGACCAGGGCTGGCTGAGGTCAGGCCAGAGGGCAGCACTGGGTGACTGGACAGTGAGGCTTTCCACATAGGGAAGGAGCCCCAGGCCATTGGCACCTCCTGGCTGCCCTGAGCATCCCCTGTGCTTCTGTCTGTCTGCCCTGGGTCTGGCGTCGGGGCCAGCTGTGGGGGACAGGGACCCGACGAGCCCACACCCGTCTGCCAGCTCAAGCCCCTCCCTCCCCCTCCAGGAGCCTGGTCATTGCTCCTCTCCGTGGCTCGGGCTGGACGATGGGTTGGAAATGAGAGCCGGGAGGGCATGGTAGCTCCCGCCTGTAATCCCAGCTACTCGGGAGGCTGAGATCCCGGGGCTGAGGTTCAAAGCCAGCCGGGGCAGACGAATCCCCTGTGGACTCCTGGAGCCCTGGCTCAACTGGTGGCGCACGGTCTGGCGGGGAGCACAGGCCCTGAGCTCAAGTCCCCGGGGGGAGGACGGCCACGGGGCTCTTTGTGGCCAGGCTGGGCATGCAGGCTCACCTGGGGAGGGTCCTTGCTTGGGCTGAGCACCCGAACCCCCGGCCTTGAAGGACAGAGTTTTGGTCCCCTGCTGCCTTTCCAGCTCCCCTGAGGATGGAGAGGCTATGAACGCAAGAGCCCTGGACTCCGCCATGCAGAGGCCGGGGAGGAGGGAGAGGGGGGTGGGAGGAGCAGGGGAGGAGGGAGAGGAGGGACTCCCGCAGGGAGTGGTCCTCAGCTCCTCTCTCTCCCTCCCTCCTTTAGGTTCCTGACCCACAGTGAATCCCTGCTCATTGAGGAGGCCAACAGTGAGAGGATTGGGAGTGGAGGCTGGCCCAGGCGGCAGGGAAGCCCAGGAGGCCCCCCTGCAGGCAGCAGAGCCGGCACAGTAGGGGGGGGCAGCCAGTGTGGCCTGCACGAGGGAGGGGGAGGCAGGGGACAGCGGGGAAGCTGTCAGGGCCGGGGTCACTGTGTCACCCAGGCGGGTCACCCATCTCTCTGTGCCTGCGCCCAGAAGGGTGAGCTGGGTGCTGCCCCCCCCCCCGGGGTGCTGGGCCCTGTCTTACACTCTATCCGGAGCTGCTCCAGCTCGGTCACCTCCGCAATCGACTCTTGCAGGTCCTCCACGAACTTCTGCATCTCGTCCGAGCCCAGCGCGCAGAAGTGCAGCGCCTGCCTCTTCTCCGAGCCCGACAGCGGGGTCACCAGAGAGATGCCGTGAGAGTAATCTGCAGACAGCGGGCAGGGGTGAGGCAGGGGGGGGGCACCGCTGGAGCCAGCCAGGCACTGATAGCTTAACACCCAGAATCCCAGCGACTCGGGAGGCTGAGATCTGAGGATCGCGGTTCAAAGCCAGCCCCGGCAGGGAAGTCCTGAGATCTGATCTCCAGGGAACCACCAGAAAACTGGAAGCGGTGCTGTGGCTCAGGGGGTAGAGCACCAGCCTGGAGCTGAAGAGCTCAGGGACAGCGCCCAGGCCCTGAGTCCAAAACTGACCAAAAAAAAAAGCTAGAGCCAGCCGGCCTGGGGGTAGGGGTAGGGTGGGGTCCCAGCCCTCCCCCCTCTGCCCTCCCACCCCGTCATCCCCTGGGACTAACACTCGTTCTCGAAGAGATGGAACTGCATGCCCAGCAGGCCGACCGACTTGCAGAAAGTGTATGTGGACGAGCTCTTCTTCTTCGGGCACAGTTTAAGGATCTGCGGGACAGGGGACCCAGACGTGAGCAGCCACGCCACGCACTTCAGGTACACCCCCGCCTCTCTGGGCTTCTGTGTTTCAGGTCGGGGTCTTGTTTTCCCCGTGTGGCTCGTGTGTTGGGTGGAGGCTCCACTGACGTTTTGTCGGGATTGGTCTGAAACCACACCACCACCATCTCTGCCCCCAGGAGCTGGTTCTTCTGCTCTGTCTGTGCTCCTCTACGCCTGACACAAAAGGTCAGTAACACTAGTTGCCCCATAAGTAAATATTACACTCTGTACCGCCTGTGAGCTGAGCCCAGAGGATACAGGAGAATGAAGGACAAATCCATCTATGTGCCCATCCATCCATCTGGCCGTCCATCCTTCTGTCCATCCATCTATTCATCTCTCCTTCCATCATTCCATTCGTCTAGTCCATCTATGCATGCATGCATCCGTCTGTCCATATGTCTATTCATCGGTCTATCCATCCATTTGCCCATCCATCTATCCATCCATCCATCTGTCCATCTGTCCTTCCATCTATCTATCCATCCACCCCTCCCTCCATCCATCTATCCATTCATCCATCAAGCCAAAAGCAAAGAAAGGGATAAGGTAATGGAGGATGAGCTCTGGTGGGAGTGGCCTCCAGGTGGGCTGCCACAGGCCCCGCCCCAGTGGGTGGGGCATCTAAGCATCCATTGTGTGGCCCCTCCCACCCAGTAGGCGGGGCCTATGAGCATCAGTCCTGTCCAGTTGGGTGGTGATTTGGCTCCACCCCCAGTGGGAGTGGCCCCAGAGCTGACCCCTCCCACCCAGTAGGCAGGGCCTATGAGCATCAGTCCTGTCCAGTTGGGTGGTGGTTTGGCTCCGCCCCCAGTGGGAGTGACTCAGGCACTGGCCCCTCCCACCCAGTGGGCGTGGCCTAGGAGCCTCAGTCCTGTCCAGTTGGGTGGTGGTTTGGCTCCGCCCCCAGTGGGAGTGACTCAGGCACTGGCCCCTCCCACCCAGTGGGCGGGGCCTATGAGCCTCAGTCTGGCCTGTTGGGTGGATGAGCCTCTGGTGTGTGGGGGGGGCTATGGCCCTGCTCACTGTGGGCGTGGCCTGGGAGCATCCTGGCCCCGCCCCCGACCCCAGTGCCCCCCTCACCACCAGCAGGTCGTTGAAGAGGAACACCTCCCTCTGGTGCGCGGCCTGCTTCTGCAGCTTGTTCACGTCCGTCACCTCGAAGAGCCGGCTGCAGCAGACCAGGCGCCTGTGTGGCACTGACAGCACCTGAAACCCAGGCCCCGCTCAGCAGAGGAGCCCCGGATCTGGAGGCCCCCAGCTTCTGGAAGGGGAGCTGGAGGGGGGGCAGGATGGCGGAGGAGGGAGGAGGGAGCAGGGACAGGGAGCAGGGACAGGACACTGAGCTGCAGGACGACGCGTGTCTGGGCTCCTGCCCGCATGGGGTCACCTCCACAGGTGTGGACCCAGGCCGGAGGCCCCCGGGCTCTGCCCCCGCTCCCCCAGCCAGCCTCCCACCAGGAGGGCACGGAAGCCCTTACCGTCTTCATGCCCACGATCGACTTCTCCACCTTGGTGACATAGGTGACGTGGTCCTCGTTGGACTTGAGCTCCTTCTGCTGGACCCTTTCGTAGATGCCCACCACCAGCTCCCGGGGGATGTCCGCGCCGTCGTCCACACCTGCCAACGGGGAACCCGTCAGAGCCTTCAACAGGGCCGCCATCCTGCCTTTTCCTTGACTGCCCTCCCCTCCCCGCCCCCCCCGGCCCAGCCCCGAGGCCCAGCCCCCCAATATTCAATCTCATTCTCTTTAGGATCACCCAGCCAAGCCCTCCTCTGGCGAGGATTTCCATGGGATGGGTGAGATCTTTTCCTCCCTCCCTAAGAACACGGGGTGGACAGGAAGCAAAGTGGACTGGGGGGCCCCCCGGGAGGAAGAGACCTTCCCGATCGTGGGAACCCCTGAAGGGGAAAGCGCAGACAGGAAAAGCAGGCCTGGAATCCCAGCGCCCCCAGGGTGAGAGGGGCTGCGGGGAGCTGAACTGCATGCCCCCAGCTCCTGGTCTGGCCTCACGGCTCCTCAGCTCTGGCCAGGCAGGGTCTGGAGTCCCGGGCCCTGTCCCCCGCTCACCCCGCAGGTTCCGGATGAAGTCTTCCAGCATCATCTTCCGGTCGGGCTTGATGTTGGGGCTGTACATGTCCGTGTTGAGCAGGATGACGGCGAAGGCCAGGATGAAGATGGTGTCGGGGTTGTGGAACTGCTGTACCACCTCGGGGTTACACATGCAGTAACGCTGGCTGGGCGGGGGGACAGGGGAGGGGCAAGGCGAGACCATGAGCCCTCCCTCCCCTGCCCGTTCCAGCATCTCGTTCCCTCATTCGTGTCATGCTGCTCCTGGGGCTTGAACTCGGGGCCCGGGCTCCATCCCTGAGCTTTGACGCTCGAAGCTGGTGCTCTAGTACTCGAGCCACAGCTCCATGTCTGCTTTTTGCTGGTTCCCAGGAGGTGAGCGTCTCCTGGACCTCCCTGCCAGGCTGGCTTTGAGCCGTGATCCTAGAGCAGCTAGGCGGATGGGCGAGAGGCTTGGGGCGCCCGATGGCCCCTCTCGGGAGGGTCCCCAGCGGAGTCCGGGGGGCCTGGGGGGCTACCTGAAGGCCTCGATGAGCCGCTCCACCTTCTGTGCCTCCCCCTGCACGCGGATGTGGGCCTGGAACTTTCGCAGCGCCTCGTCCAGCTCCATGCCCGAGAAGTCCATCTCGTCCACCACGCAGCTGAGGGCAGGGGCGGGGCGGGTGGTGAGGGGAAGCTGCCCCAGCCTCACTGCCCACTGGAGGTCAGCCCAGCCTCCCCACACTGTCCTTGTCTCTGCCCCACGGCTTCCGGCCAGGCCCCACACCACAGTGGATGGAAGTGGAGCCAGAAACCAGCGCTGGGGGTGGGGGGCAGGGGAGGGAGAGGCGGCATCTGGGAGAGTGGGAGCCGCTCAGCCAAGCTCGATGGCCTGGTTTCCAGCTCAGGTGGCGGGTGGACAGCTGGATCACGCACTGGCCCCACCGCCCTCGGCCTCCCGGCTTCGGGAAACAGCTCCAGTGAAGCAGTAATGAGCACAGGCCAGGGGGGAGACGCGGCCAGGCGGAAACCCCAGCCCACAGAGCCAGGAGTGGGGAACTAGCCCATCCAGGGAGGTCGGGAGAGGTCACCAGGCACCCCTGATCTGGGACGCCCCCATGTGCTCCCTGAGACCCCACCATGCTGCCCTCGGGCCGGGTGTTCAAACCCAGGCCCCGGTGGAGACTCGGTATTCAGCACATTTGGAGCTGGGCCTGAGAATCTGCACTTCTCACCAGCTTTCTTTCTTTTTTTTTTTGCCAGTCCTGGGCTTGAGCTCAGGGTCTGAGCACTGTCCTTGGGCTTTCTCAAGGCTAGAGCTCTACCACTTGAGCCTCAGCACCACTTCCAGCTTTTTTCTATGTATGTGGTACTGAGGAATCGAACCCAGGTCTTCATGCATGCTAGGCAAGCACTCTACCACTAGGCCACACTCCCGGCCCCTTCTCACCAGCTTTCTGCTAACCCATGGAAGCTCAGAGAAAGTCAGACCCACTGACAACCTTTTCCGGGTCGGGGAATGCTGGTCCTGGGGTTTGAACTCAGGACCTGGACGCTGTCCCTGAGCTTCTCTGATCAAGTCTGGTACTCTCCCGCTTGTGCCACAGCACCAATTGTTTTGCCTTTTGGTGGTTCATTAGAGATAGCCTCACAGGTGTTTCTGACCAGGCTGGCTCTGAACCACGACCCTCAGGTCTCAGCCTCCGGAGGAGCTAGGATGACAGGCGTGAGCCACTGGGTGCCATCTTGGTACTTTTATGAGTGCATCATCTTGAGCCTAAAGAACCACAGCCATTATCCACTCTCTGGGGAGCAGGGGGCAGGCGCCCCGCAACCAAGAAGCGCGATTCCTACAAGGCAATGGCTAGTGAGAGGGTGGGAAAAAATGGATTTCTTCGTTTTGGGCTTTTTCTAGATGGCAGCGTCAGGCAGACCACGAGGGGAGTGTGAGGAGGTAGACTGGGGGATCGGCAGAGAACCAGGCTCTTATCCTGAGCTTCTGAGTTCACGCTGTTTAATTAAAGTTGTCCCTTCCACTGTCCTGGGGTTCTGTTCCTGGGAGGCGGGGACCAAGGCCTTGGGGGGGTCAGCCAGGTCCTGTCTAGGTCCACCCATGCCTGAGAGGCTGAGAAGCGGTCAAGTGGTAGAGCGCTAGCCTTGAGCAAAAGAAGCTCGGGGACGGCGTCCAGGCCCTGAGTTCAATTCCCAGGACTGGGAAAAGAAGGAGGAAGGAGAAAGAGGAAGGGGGAGGGAGAAGGGAGGAGGGAGGGGAAGAGGAGGAGGGAGAAGAGGAGGGAGAGGAGGTAAACCAGAGCATCACTGCCTGGGTTGCCAGCCACCAGGCAGGCAGGGGCCTGGCAGAGAAAGGACAGGAGCTGGCTCAGCTCTCCTGAGAGCCCTGAGCCACTTTCTCTGCTCTGCTTTCCCCAGGCACAGGGAGGAAACATGGAGCCGGGGACTGCAGAAGATCCGATCGCAATCTGATTGCCCTCGGTGCCTCTGCCAGGGGCCGGGGGCCACCGCACTGCCCTCTGCCCACCGGGGAGAGCGTCTCAGGAGCCCGAGAAGTCCGTGAACCACCCCCCAAAAAGGCCAGCCACCGTGGCTTCCCAGGGCGTGGCGGAGCCCTTTCCCGGGGGCCCTTTCAGGCGTCCAGGCACAAGCAGGAAGCCGGCGGCGGGCACGGAGACGGGCACTCACTCCAGCACGTCGCGGTTGAACTGCTTCTTGCTGCTGCCCAGAAACTCGCCGATCATCTGGCGGCTGAGGCCCTTGCGCTGCAGGAGAAAGTGGGCCACGCCGATCGGGGTGTCGGGGATAAAGCCCCGCGAGATGAGGAACTGGATGCCTTTGTCCGGGTTTCTGGGAAGAGTCGGGGGTGGCAGAGGTGAGGCGAGGATGCCTGGGCATCCTGGGCTCCCTGAACCCCACAATTCCCCTGGGCTGTGCAGGTGTCACGCACCCCAACACTTCCCACGGGGTGGGGTAGGACAGGCCACCCCAGATACCCCACAAGGCTGAGGGGGGACAGAGGTGAGGGCATGGGGGCCCAAGGACACTGTCCTGGGCCCCCTTTCTCAGGGGTGAGTTTCGGGGGGCCATCACCGGGGTGGGGGGACTCACATGTTGAAGAGGTTGAGACCGATGCGGTAGAGACGCTTGCGCAGGGTGTCCGTGGAGAGGGTGGGTGAGCGGCAGGTGCCGGGGTTCTCGCAGTGGTAGCGGGGCAGGCTCAGGATCATGGCCTGCAGGGCCTCCTTGGAGGCTGAGGCCGGCGGTTCGGGCCCTGGCGTGGCCGACGTGGGGCCCGGTGGCTCTGAGATCTCTCCCGTCTGCGCCTCGTCCGCATTCCCTGCCTCCCGGGTCTCCTCTTCCTCCGCCTCTGCCGGTGGCCCGGCCCCCTCCACCACCCCTTCTGTGGCCTCCGGCTGGTGGGTGCCGGGGGGGCCTCCAGTGGCCGCTTCGTTGTCCACGGCGGGCGTGGCCCCGGGGTCTGTGGCTTCCTGGCCCTCCTGCCCGGAGGCCTGGGCCTGGTCGGCCTGGCGGGCCTCACACTCCACGGTGGCCTGTGCGCCCAGGCTGTTGGCCAGTGACAGGGCGGTGGCAGAGGCCATGGAGATGTTCTGGCTGGCTATCTGTACCCTGACATCCCGGAAGGCCATCATGAGCGTGCCGTGCCCGGGGGCCTCGGAGGCCTCTTCCCCGGAGTCAGAAGCGGTGCCAGCGCCCTCCAGCTCGCCCAGCTCGGACTCCAGGCCGGGCGGAACGGTGCCCCCGTGCAGGGCCCGGTGGAGCTGGTAGGCGCTGCTCTCCTGCAGGGAGCACATGGTTCTGAGGCTCCAGGAACTCAGGGCGTCGTCGATGGACTTGGCCAGGGACTGCACCTGCTCGGCGAAGGAGTCCTCCAGCTCGGTGAGCGTGCCCGCCAGCCCTGGGGGCAGCCCTGCCAGCCCGCAGCCCTCTAACAGTGCCCTCTCGGCTGCCAGGCTCTCGGCGGCAGCGGCGGCGGCGGCCGAGGCGGTCACGGGTGCCCGGGCCCGGCGCAGGGAGATACGGCGGGGCAGGCGGCTCTCCAGCAGAGAGTTACGGATCTTCTCGAAATTCTTGCTGAGCTGGTACTGGCGGAAGGCGGTTTGGATGGTGCAAGCTGCCCTCCGGGACACGAGGTGGCCCCCGTACCTGTGCTCTAGCATCTCAATCTGCAGGGAGGACAGGAAGGCGGGAGGAGGGGGGGTTAGGGAGGAGGCCTCAGGACCCCACAAACAACAGGGGCAGGCGGGGGGCTGTAGAAAAGGGGTGGGGGCTGACAGCCTCATGGCCTAATCTGAGATTATGTGTCTTGGAGGGACCCCCAGGATGGAGCAGAACTGGATACCAGAAACAGATGGGCTGATGGGAAAACCCCAGGGCCTGGCTTTCTCCGGGCCGTGTCAGTCCTAGATACCCCCATTCCACGGTGAACCCTAAGCTGTGCTCTCCCAGTGCAGGTAAACATGACCCCTGCTTTACTTTAGTTTTAGTGTTTGTTTTTATTTGCCTGTCCTGGGGCTTGAACTCGGGGCCTAGGCGCTGTCCCTGAGCCTCTTTGTGCTCAAGGCTAGCGCTCTACCACTTGAACCACAGCTCCACTCTGGCTTTTGATTGTCAATTGACAATTAAGAGTTTCAGGGACTTTGCTTCCCAGGCCCCGGCTTTGAACTGGGATCCCTGGGTCTCGGCCTGCTGAGGAGCTGAGATTGCCAGCTCGAGCCACCACCAAGCCAGGCACGAACTCCTCTTTGGTGCTGGATTTCCTCCATGGTGTCATGACATCTGCCCCACTCGGCCCTTCTGGGTCCTCCTTTGCCCCTCAGACTTCCGTTACTACCCCGTGTCCAGAACTATCCAGTCTACTCAACACCCCCCCCCAGGCCTTCCCTCCCTCCACACTCCCATCACCAGCTCAGAACAGCCAGATGGGCCATTCTCCTCCCCCTCTGTACCCCCAACCTTGTTCTCACCCCAATTCTCTCTCTCTCTCTCTCTCTCTCTCTCTCTCTCTCTCTCACACACACACACACACACACACACACACACACACACACACAGGTGGGGCAGAGCATGGCTCTAGAAAGAAGGAGGCTCTGGGCCTCTGCCAGGAGTGGAGTGGAGGAGTGGGGGGGGAGAGGAGGGGCTCTGTGTCTAACAAGCCTTATGCATTAGAACATGTGCCCTCTTTTCAGGTTGTGGCTGCATCTGATCCTAAGGGATGCGTCCTCTGCATGCATCAGGGAAATGAGGGGACAGAGCAGCGCAGGGCGGGGTGGGGGAGGCCAGGCTCTCCTCTGACCTCTGGTACTTCAGGCCTCCAGAGTTTGGCAAGGCGCCCCCCCACCTCAGGCTGGGAGTCAGGAGGCTGACGGAGGCATGGCAGCGGTGCTCAGGGGACCGTGCACCTGCAGGGGCCTGGCCTGGGGAGGTACTGCCCTTGAATTCTCCTGGCCAACACCAGGTGGGCATATGGAGGTACATGACAGCTCAGCCTGGGCCAAAGCCACAGATGCTGCACAGACAGCGCTCCAGAGCTTGTTTCCGGATCCCGGTCCCCAGGACCCCACCAGCCCTGGGCTCTGCCTCCCCTTAGGGCAGGAGCCAGTGACAGGAGAAAACATTGGCTGAAACCACTGGCCTGCACCGTGGCCACACCCCTACCTCAAACCACACCCACAACAAACAGCCACGCCCCCACCATTTAGCCACACCCTCCATGCACAGCCACGCCCATCTCTGTTCATTTGCATATTCCCCATACCCTGGCTTTCTAAGGGGCCACAAAGACTGCAACTTCCCTCAGGGCTCACTGTGGAGTCACTCAACTCTGCAGCACCAGAAAGGGCGAGGTCATCAGACCGCAAGCCACTGTCACTCACCAGCTTCCCCCCTCCCAGCTGGGACACCAGAGCCCTGTGGGACTGGGGTGAGGACTGGAAACTCAGAGTAGTGTTGTTTCCCCTGCCTGGCAGTCTGGCACTCAGCAGGAAGCTGGCAGCGGGAAGAGTACTCAGTCAGATGTGCACTTTGGAGATGGAGAGGGTAGACTGGAAGACCCAGCTGGACCTGGGGACAGTAGGAGGGTGGCCTCTACTGAGCTGGGTGGCTGAGTTCTTGGGGAAGCATCAACGGACAGGCCTAGTGGGTTTGGGGGTAGCCACTGGGGACCCTGAGTCCGCTGATGGGAGGCACAGCAGGTGGGTAGACCAGTTGTCCAAGGCTCCTTCCGGTCCTTGGTAACCAGAGTCCATGTGAAGACTGGGGGTGCCATTGCTAAGTTCCCTTTCTAAAGGAGACCTGCGGGCTTTCAGGCACACACGCACACACACACACACACACACACACACACACACACACACACACACACACTCCACCTGCCTTTTGTCCCTGAGCCAGGCCCCATCCTTTTCACCCTAGCCACCGCACTGGCCACAGGCTATGCAATCTCAGTGTGAGGGCAGAGGAAGCTGCAGGAGAGGAGTAGGAGGGGAGAGGATGCCCAAATTAAGCCCAGAGGACTGAGTACAGGAGGGCTGAGAGAAGGGGGGACCTCAGACAGCGAGCAAAGGCCCAAAGGGAAAAGATGACACAGCCCGAATCCAGAGCAGTTAGGTGGCCTGCTGGTGGCCACGGAGAGAAAGAGGAAACAGTTCAGACTCTCACAGAGGCATACTACATTTGGAGAACCACAATCCTTTGGTGCCTCTTCCTCAGCCCAGCCAGAAGGTAGGGGGAGGAGGGCCACTTCACAAGGCTCCGAAGAGAGGCAAGCCTTAACCCGTCCTGCCAGGCTCTGGCACAAACACACACCCATCAGATTTAGATGCACTCATTGATCATTTTGTAGATCCGTACTGTACTTGCTAGGCAAGCTGCCAGTTCTTCCTTCTTCCCTCCCTAGTTTCCTTTCTTCCTTCCTTCAGAAAATTCTGTTTTCACTTAATCCTCATGTGCCTAGCCTGTCCACATACAGATAACACAGGAGACACTCAAAATGCCCTAGAGACGGCTAGGCACGCTGTCCTCCTCTGGCCTTTGGTCTGGCAGGACAGCTGGGCATCTGTACACACAGGCTCACAGGAAGCTGGTGTGGTTGACTCAGTCCTAGGGGATTCTTGAGATTCACTCACTCATTGGGCTAAAGAATCATCCTTGAGAACTTTCTGGAGCCAGAATGGGTTGTTGAAGAGGACTGGAAGTCTCATTTCTGATTCTGGTGATGAAGAGATGAACACTGATGTCCTCTGGTGGTAAACAGTCAGAAGAGTGGACCCCAAGCTCCAAGTCCTCCCTCCCTCCCTCCCTCCCTCCCTCCCTCCCTTCCTTCCTTTTGCTAGGCCTGGGGCCTGGGCACTGTCCGAGAGTGCCTTTTGCTCAAGGCTAGCACCATTTGAGCCACAGTACCACTTTCAGCTCTTTCTGTGATTAACTAGAGATAAAAGTCTCGTGGCTTTTCCTGCCTGGGTTGGCTTTGAACCTCAGATCTCAGCCTCCTGAGGAGCTAGGAAGACAGATGTGAGCCCCAAAGCTGTTTCTTAATAGTCTCACAGCATGACATCTTTACACACGTGCACGAGCACTCACGCAGGCACAGGCATACACGCTTGTGTACACACACACACACACACACACACACACATACTGCCTCTACATTTACCATTGTTCTGGCTTTCTTTAGGCTTAATAGGGCCCCTGGCTCTCCTGTTTGACAGTATGGTGGCAGAGTTGGGGACCCCCTCCCTGGGGTTCTTTTCTGAAGAACTGGACTCCCACAGTTAAGACGGCCTTGGAAACCCCAGTCTACCTAGCAGCAGTCCCTGTGCACCCCGGCTCCCCCAGGCTCTGGTGGACAGGTGAGTTTTTCCCAGGTGGGGACTCCAGGGAGAACACAGGTCCTTGCTTAGGGGTCTATGGCGGGGGGGGGGTGTGTGACCTGTGAGGGAGGGCAGAACCCCCACAGCACTGCCCGTGGGCAGGAGACCCATGGCAGAAGAGAGGTGGCTTGCATGGAGACCTCTGATCGGTGGGCCTGGTGACCTGGACAGACCCCACGGCCGGGCCCTCCGCCCCCTCCACCCCCGGGGAGGCCCTGGGTACCTGTTTATTCTTTAGGTCAAGGGAGTGCTCGTACTCGGAGGTGGCTGGGCTGTGGGAGCAGAGCGCGGTGGCCAGGACAGGCTGCGGCCCGCAGGCCTCGCGGTGGAGGCCGACCCTCGGAGAGGCTCCGCCCTGCCCGGGCCGCTGCTCCTCCTCCTCCTGCTGCAGCTCCAGGGCTTGAGCCTTCGGGCCCTGGGCACCGGGTCTGCTGGCCGCCACCACCACCAGGGAGTCCTCCCTGCCCCCGCCGCCGGCCTGGGCACAGGCGCCGTCACTGTGAACAGAAGGAAATGCGCTAGGTTGGGGGAGCCGCCTGACGGGGCGGCTGGTGGTGGAACTGAACCTGGGGCGGGGGGCCCTGTCCTGCACCCCCGGACAGAGCTCGTGAGTGTCTGAAGATCAGGGAAGTAACGGAAGTGCCTGGGTTCCAGTCCCCACCGGCCTCCTCCTCCTTGGTCTCCCCATCTGTGTAAGGGGGTTCAAGACCTACGGCCAAGCTCAAGCGCCTGTCACTGGGGGGGGACGATCGGTGGCCAGGCAGCGTCCCCCACTCCGGGGACGGACTGCACGGGTGATCGGAGCTGAGGGAAGCCCTGCTCTTCAGCCCGGGGGCCGCTAGCCAAGCCAATGTCACATCAACCTGACATCCCGTCCTCCTGCTGCGTCCCTTCCTCCTGGGGGGGCCTGGCTGGGGCTCCCTGCTGCCACCAGCAGTCTGCCTCCTCTCCTGAGACCGTCAGTCTTGAGAGCTAGCCTCTTGCCTCCACACGTGCACACGCGCACACACACCACACACACGCACACAAGCGCCCACACGTGACATGCACGCAAGCTTACGCATGCGTAACTGGCTCTGGGGCTCTGAGTCTGCTTTGCCTCTGTGTCCCCTCCAGCTGGACGCCGCATGGTTGAGACCTGGCTCCCCCCCCACCCCCGCCCTCCACCAGCCCCAGGCCCTGAGGTCTCCCACTGGCTCCTCTGGACACACACAAGGAGCTGGCAGGTAGAGGATAGAAAGGAGAGAGAATGGTGTGGCCTCCCTCCCGCCCCTGCACCCCACAGGGCTAGACAAGGTCCTGGGGTCACCGAATGATCCCCTCTGACATAATTCATTCTAGAAGAACGTCCTGCAAACCCCACTCTCTCTTTTTTTCAGGGTACCAATAAGCATTTACACATTCACTGTATTTTCTCAGGAAAAGAAGGCAAGAGTCTATCTGTGTTACAAAGGGGGGAAAAATGATGAGAAAAGAAGAGAGCAAGTCCTCTGGTAGAGGGAAATCAATGACAAGATAAAACACCCCAGGGCCTCGATCTTCAGAGCCCCACGGGAGCTTCAGTCTCCACCCTCCCTCTCCTTCCGTTCCACGGAGGCTGTGGTCCCTAGCAGGAAACATGGTGTTTTCCCATCCGCCTGTCTCCTGAGCAGCCAGTGCCACTGGTACCAGGCCGAGGATTAGAACAGCCAAGGACTCAGGAAGGAGCCCAGAGGCTCAGGGGTGGGGTGGGGAGGCCTCAGGCAGAGGCTGGCACCCCCAGGAGGGGCTGGGGGTGGGGCTTGGCCAGGCTGGGACACCCCACCACCCCACTCCACCCCGAGGGCCTGACGGGTCCAGGGAACTTTTCCCCCATTCTACCAGTGGTTCTCTGATGGGACAAGGACACGGGACATTCCGGACAGAAGCCAGCAGGCCAGTCTCCGCGTCCCCTCCGGGTTTCTCTGGCTTCGACTGGTTTCTCTGGCCCTTTCCATTTTCTGAATCAATACGATCATTTTAGACGATCGCGGAGGCTCACCCCAGCGCCTTTTTTTTGGGGGGTGGGGGTCCCAGATTGCATTAATGACAGGACAAGAAACAAATTCAGGCAGGGTTTGTGCAGGCCGCAAAGAGCTGACGGCTCAGCCAGAGCCCCAGGGAGCAAACCTGACAGGTAATCTCAAGCTCTGGACTCCAGGTGAGGTTTACTGGCTGGGAGGCCTAAACAGAACCCTCCCCCTCCCTCCCTCCCCCTGGCTCCTCCCCTCCGCCCCCCTCCTCCTCCTAGTTCTGCATCATGGTGGGGGGGGAATGCATCAGACAGACGTCATTGAGAACTAGGTTTCAGGTGTGCAGTGACTCAGCTGGTTCTCCCTGATTGGCCGGCTGCCCTAGGGACGACCAATCAGAGCGCAGGCTGGGTGTAAAACTCCTCCCCTTCCCTCCTCTCCCCTCCCCAGCCGCCCAGCCTGGCACCTTGCAGCCTGCTCTGTGCCTTGCCAAGGACCATTTGAATTGAATACCAGCAGGCACTGGGGAAAAAACAATAACAACAACAACAGTAGGGGGAGAAGGGGAATGGGGGAGGGGGAGGGGAGGGAGGGGGGTAAATGGTTGGCCCCCAAGACGTTTTCTGATAAAATTCTGGCCCCCGGAGACGTCTGCAGTGCCAGGCATTCTGCCGTGTGCTGGCTGCTTTCCACGGGCCCCAGCCCGCCCTGGGCCCTCCAGCTCTCTCTCTTCCCCCGCTCCACGTTGTGCAGGTACTGGGGTTTGAACTCAGGGCCTGTGCGCTGTCCCTCAGCTGTTCTGCTCAAGGCTGGTGCTCCACCACTTGAGCCGCACTTCCGTTCATTCTGGCTTTCTGCTGGTTTGGGGGAGTCTCAGGGATTTGTCCGCCCGTACTAGCTCGGAACCCCAGTTCTCTCAGCTCGTAGTTTCCCGAGTAGTTAGGGTAACAGGCCAGATGCTTTCATTCATCCTCGCCCTGGAGGAGCACGAGGTGTGGGGACCCCAGAGGACCCCCGCCTGCCTCTGCTTGAGTTTCCAGAAGCTTCCCCCGTGCAGGAAGGTACTTGGCCTGTACCTAAGTCAGGCTGACTTGGTTACTGTGACAGGAGGGGGCCAGGCCCCTGGGGGTGCTGTCTTCACTTCGGGGAGACTCCATCCTGCCAGCACTAGGGTACCCCGGAGTCAAGGGCACCCCGTGTGTCTGCCTATCCAGGCCGCCAGTGTGTCCCAGCGTCCCCCAGGGCAGGCACAGCGCCCCGTCCCCCCTCTTCCCTCCAGCCTGCCCGGCCTGGGGAAGCCCCCGGTTCTCCCTGGGCCCTGGATGTAAGGCCCCAGGATGTACCCCGCTTTGGGGCCGATTCAACGCCCTGACCTCCTCCGCTGAAGGGAGGTCATGCCCCAGCAACCCTGCCTGGAGGCAGAGGAGTAGAGGTTGTCAGTTGGATCTCCTCGGGTGGGCCTCCTTCCCCCTCCTCTCACAGGGGGCAGTGAGGACGGGAAACTGAGGCCCCAGGTGTGTGTGTGGGGCTGGGGGAGGGCGGGACACACCTCAGACCAGACCCAAGGGAGCCAGGCCAGAAGATGTGGGGCCAGAGACAGGCCAGGGGAAAGCGAGGAGATGGAGGCAGAGCTGGGACAGTGCCGTGCCCCCCTCTCCCGTGCCCTCCGCCCAGCCAGGCCGAGGCCTCCTGGATCTCCTTGGCTCTTGTCCTTTCCGGAAGGGGAAATGGAGGTGTTTGCTAGAAAACTTTGGAAGGTCAGACCCCAGAGGAGCGGAGCGCCCACTGAGTCCAGACGCCGGTCACATGGGGTGCGACCCCAGCTCAGGGTACAGTCGACACCAGGCTGGATGTGAGAACTACCCCGAGCTTGGAAGTGGCCGCCTGGGACCAGAGCGGGGAAGTAGAGACACACACACACACACACACACACACACACACACACACACACACAGGAGAGTGTGAGAATGTGAGGAAGGGAGAGGGAGGATGGAGGGGTGGGGGGAGGGGGGAGGAGGGAGGGGCAGAGGGAGGGGAGGAGGGAGGGCTGGGGGAGGAGGGGGAGGAGGGAGGGGAGAAGGGAGGGGTGGGGGAGGAGGGGGTGGGGAGGAGGGAGGAGAGAACAGAGGGGAGAAGGGAAGGGTGGGGAGGAGGGAGGGGCAGAGGGAGAGGGGAGAAGGGAGGGGTGGAGGAGGAGGGGTGGGGAGGAGGGAGGGGAGAAGGGAGGGTGGGGGAGGAGGGAGGGGAGAAGGGAGGGGTGGGGAGGAGGGGGTGGAGTGGGGTATGAAGTGGAGAGGGGAGGAGAGGGGAGCCCCCACCTGTGGGCAGCAGGACCCGGGCAGGCAGGCTTCTCGGCATCCGCCGCTGGGCAGCAGAATTGGTGCAGCACTATCTCATTCCTGTGTACAGAGCGAGAGGGACAATCAGCAGGACCGACAGGCCCAGATCTGCTCTGCCTGGTTCTAAGGGCCCCTCCTGCAGCCCTGGCCACCACTGCTGGACCTTCTTGTCTCTCTGTACCCCTTCACCTCCCCCCCAAGCCCCTACCCCTTCCCTCTTTGTTCTGTACCCTGGGCTACCCAGACTCTGCTCCGGAACTTTCCATCCCCCTCTCCGGTCCTTTGTCCCCCCTCCCCCCACTATGCCTGCGAGGCAGACACTCTTGGACACACATCTCTAAGCTAATCGTGTGCATGGTGGGGGGCTGCACACAGACAGGCCCCCTGGGTGGGCGTGGCTGCCCCCATACCCAGGATGCTGAGAACACTCTTATCTCCATTGAACCATCAAAAAGCCAGACATGGAGCTGTGAACCAAGGACACCAGCCTGGAGTGAAAAAGATCAGAGCTGGCACTGGGGCCAGGCAATCAAGCCCTAAGACAAGTGGAAGAGGAAGAAGGAAGGAGGAGGAGGAGGAGAAGAGGAAGAAGAGGAGAGGAAGAGGAGGAGGAGGAGGAGAAGAGGAAGAGGAAGAGGAAGAAGAAGAAGAAGAAGAAGAAGAAGAAGAAGAGGAAGGGGAGGAGGAGAGGGGGAAGAGGAGGAATGAAAATAAATCTCTTAACAGCTAATTGATGCTAGTACACAAAAATGAAGATACAAAAAAAAAAAACCTTCAGAAAGGAGCGGCTCAAGCGGTAGAGCAACTGCAGATTCAATTCCCAGTACAGAAAATAAAAATCGGAGGAAACAGGTACATAGCTTAGACTGTGCTTATTTTTAAAAACTAACAGGAAACCAAGAAAGCATTAAGAAAAAAAAAAAACCATCTGTGCTGGGTCTGGCAGTGCAGGCCTGTAATCTGAAGGCCATAGTCCAAGACAAGAAAGAAAAAAAGTTAGCAAAACTCTCATCTCAACACACACGCAGGTATCTGTACTACTGACGACGGCAGAGGTATGGGAGGTTGGAGACCCTTGGTCTGAAGCCACAAAGCAGAAAAGACATCATCTATCACGAGATAAAATCATGATCACATCTTTTACAGAAAAGGCCCCCTCTCCTCAGTCCAAAGACAAGTGACAGACTCGGGAAATATATTCACATCGCACACGACAGAAGGCAAGTTAATCACCTTCTCACACTTAGCTCTGACTCACTCAAGATGCAAAGATAGCCGAGCACTGGTATTGTTACACCCATAATTCCAGCTACTTGGAAGGCTGAGATCTGACGATCGTGGTTCAAAGCCAGCCTGGGCAGGAAAGTCCATGAGTCTCTTCTCTCCAATGAACCACCAGAAAACCACAAGTGGTGCTGTGGCTCAACGCAGTAGGGCACTAGACTTGAGCAGAAGAGCTCAGGGACAGCGCCCGGGTCCTGAGTTCAAGCCCCAGGACCAGCATAATAGAAAAACAGAGCACTTTTTTTGATGCGTCGAATTGAAACTCCTTCGTACAACCACTTAAAGACACCTTTAGAAAGAAGCGCTCAGGATCCCTCATGAGATGACCTGAGCATTTGTGGAGGTTTCTGGTGCGCAAATCCCATGGATAGGAAGTGGTATCTCCCGTTAGCCTCTGACCCACACCGGCTATCCTGGAGAAGGGAGCCCCTCGGGGCCCAGAAGCCCCACCAGGTGGGCATTCACGTGAACCTGAAACCTGGGTGTGTCTCTGCCCACCTGTTGGCGGTGGGGCTCGAACTCCAGGCCTGGGCGCCGTCCCTGAGATCTTCCACTCAAGGCTGGCATTCTGCCCCCTGTATCCTCAGCTCCACTTCTGGTTTTCTGGGGGGTTTATTGGGGATCAGAGCCTCATGGACTGAGACCCTCAGATCTCAGCCTCCTGAGTAGCTGGGCTGACAGGGCACCCCGTTTCTCCAGCCTCTCTCTCCCCATTCGCCTCCTGCGACGGAGCCAAAGTGAGGTTTGCATTCATAAAAACCCAGCGCGCCTGGATCTGCGGGAATCGTGTGGAGTTGGTTCACATTCGGGGAGAGCAGCCAGGGTTTGTTTCACCAAATCAGGGCCAAGTTTGTCTCCGCAGCTCCCTGCGTGCCGCTCCTCCCGCTCAGCCATATGCTGTGGAAACTCATCCGTGCTAGATGCCGCACAAACAGATGCGCGCGCACGTGTGTGTGTGTGTGTGTGTGTGTGTGTGTACCTGCACCAGTACCGAGGCTTGACCAGCGTCCAGGGTCTGAGCACTGTCACCCTGAGCTTTTTCCACTCTTCAAGGCTCCCTCTTGAGCCACACAACTCCACCTCCCACTTTCTGGTGTTCTGGTGGAGATGAGTCTCACAGATCTTTCTGCCACAGCTGGCTCTGGACTGCAGTGCTCCTCAGATCTCCACCTCCTGAGCAGGGAGACAGGAGCCACCAGCCCTCCCCCCACACCCCCCACCCCCCGCCACCATTCTTCCCTATCTGGGGGAGCGTGCAGTCTTTAGAGTGGATTTTAAAATTCACTTAATAGACGGTGGATTATGTATAACCTTATAGATCACCGATTAATAATACAACTATTAATATTAAAAAGGGCTGGGGAGTGTGGCCTAGTGGTTAAAGTGCTTGCCTAGCATGCACGAAGACCCGGGTTCGATTGCTCGGTACCACATGCATAGAAAAAAAGCTGCGAGTGGTGCTGTGGCTCAAGTGGTAGAGCTCCAGCCTTGAGAAAGTCCAAGGACAGTGCTCATGCTCTGAGTTCAAGTCCTACAACTGGCAAAAAAAAAAAAAGGCTGGAGATGTAGCTGAGGGGTTGGAAATGGCCTGGCATGCCCCAGACCCTAGCTTTAGTTCTAAACCCTGTAGATAAAAAAGAAAAATTATGATTCCGTTCCCTCACGGAACAGATGAGAAGATGCAGGTGAAATCCCCTCTCCCCCCTTCCCTTCCTCTGTCCCCCCAACCTAGCGCTGATCAGAGAGGCCCGAACCATAGGTCTTATGGGGACCCCCACAGCTTCCCAGCCTGGCTGGAATCGGGGACTCAGAGCGCCCAGGAAAAGACAGAGGGTGATCCGGTGTGAACCCCTTCACCTGCCTGGCTCCCCCTTCTTCTGGCATGGCATGGGTCTGTCTCTCTGTGTCTCAGTCTCTGACTAGGTCTCTATTTCTCTCTCTCTCTTCTGGTCTCTGTCCCTGTCTCCCACTCTTCCTTGAGGAGGAGGGGACCAGGCCGCCCCTCGTGACCCCAGCCCAAAGGCCACGGTCACGGGCCCTGCCTCTGTCCCTGGACACCCCCCCACGCCCCAGGTAGGCCTTGCCTGGACAGGCCTGTGGCTCCTGTCAGTCCCATCCCTGTGAACCCCAGCTCCTTCAAAGCCCTCAGCATTTCAGGCCCATGGCACCGTGGGGCGTCCTTTCATTCATTCACCTCCCGCCACTGCCAGTTCAAAGGACAGCCACAAAAGAAGCGGCACTGCCCTGCCTCCCTGAACTCCTCGGGTGCCGCCGGGAGGGGCCGTGTTCCCAGGGCACTGTGCCAGCCAGGATGGTGGCAGCAGGCAACAGCGCGGTCCCGTTCATTGCAGGACCCGGAGGCCGGGTGCAGAGTGAGAGAAAGGGCGGTGGACCCAGGCCCCGGGCAGCTGAACAGGCCAAGGGAGCCCGCAGGGCTGGGGCAGGAGCTGGCAGGGTGCCAGCTCACTCCACCATCTCAGGTAAGCCAAGAGAAAACCCCTATTCCTGGGCCAAAAACAGAGCCTTCAATCCATACCTGACACCAAAGACAAAAACTGCACGCGCACACGCGCGCGCACACACACACACACACACACACACACACACACGCACACACGCACACACACACACCCCGGCAAAGAACACAGACAAAACAATACAAAATCTCTCCAAGGACCTAGATAATTCTGCCACTTTAGGGAAGGTACTGGCTTTGTCAACAGAACCAAGAAACCACACACAAGCCAGAAGGGAGGAAAATAAACGAGGCTTCCGAGCCACAGCCCCACTTCCAGTTTCCTGGTGCTTCATTGGAGACCAGAGTCTACGGACTTTCCTGCCCGGGTTGGCTTTGAACCGCGATCCTCAGATCTCAGCCTCCTGAGGGGCTGGGGTGCCAGGTGTCAACCCCTGGTACTCAGCTACACTGATTTCTTTTTTTTGAAGGAAGAGGTGAAGCGCCTTTCTCTCGATTTTCCAGACGCTTCAGGGCTGCTGGCTTTCTAGTTTCCCCCTGCCTGTGGCCCACCAGATCATCCCCTTTGGGGTCCCCCTCCCCACCCCAAGCCGTGGAAAGAGGCCGCCTCGTTTTCCCCCTGCTCTACTCTACTTCAGATACCAGATGGTTCACCCCAGCCAAAGGCTGAGCACTGCAGGGGAGCAGGATTGGGGGGGGCAGCCTGGGGCCTGGGGCAGGCCTCCCTCTGCCACGGCCTTGGGAAAGGGGGGTCCTCCCCTCCCTCCTCAATTATTGGGGATGGCCGACGCCCAGGCCCTGGCTGAGCCAGGCTCCACTGCCCCCACGCCGTTCCCCGCACAGCTCTGCCCAAGCCAGGAAGATCTTAATGGGCAGAGCGCACGGCCTGGCCCCTGCCTGAGGCTGCTGGCAGGGCCTCCCGGGTCCTCTCCCTACCCACGCGCTGTGCCAGCTGCTGGCACCTGTCACCCCTGCCACCCAGGAGGGGGGCAGGAAAAGTGGTGTGTCCCCCTCAGCCCTCATCCCCCCCACCCCTCCCCACAGCCTCCTGGCCTGCGTGCAGGGAGAGTGACTCATCTCCAGCCTCGCTTCCCAGGAAAGGAGGTGGGAGGCCCCGCCGGACGCTGGCGCCTGCTCCCACTCCCAGCTCGCTCTCCCCGCCGTCCTGGGCCGCCCGGCACAGCCTTCCCTGCAGGAGCTGGCTCCCCCGATTGAGGAGATGGCAGAAGCCCTCACTGCCCCCACGCCGGAAGACAAGCTGTGTGTGCCCAGCCACTCAGAAGACAACGCATCCCAGCTCCAGGCAGAATCACCACCAAGACAGCGTGTCCACCAAGAAGCCAAGAACCGGGGTGCGAGCCTGTGACCCCAGCTGCTAGGTCCGTGTGAGGCTGATGGAAACATGACGCCCTAGTAACGTGACAGAGGCCCCCAAGGGGCTGGCGGTGAGGTCAGTGGTAGAAGCTTTCACACCTGTCTAGCAAGGTGACATCATGAGTTCAGACCCCAGAACCATCAGAAAAAGAGAGGGAGGCAGGGAGGGAGGGAGGGAGACAGAGACAGAGAGACACAGAGACATACACAGAGACAGACAGACAAACAGACACAGGGAGACACAGAGAGAATGAAGAGGGGGAGAGAGACACAGAGAGACAAAGAGACAGAGAATAAAGAGGAGGAGAGACAGACAGAGAGTGGAAAGGGGGAGATACAGACAGACGGACAGACAGAGAAGCTGACTGCATGAACAGGATTCCAGCTCGCTTCTCCTCAGCCCAAAGGGGCCCCCCCACCCCGGGCTGAGCAGAGGAATTACCTAACATCTAGACGCTGCACCAACCTGGTGAAGGGGGTGCAGTCTCCATCCCACAGGCGGAGGAGCGGATGCAGTCCCCGGCGGGCTCCTATCCACCCGTGCCGGCCCAAAGCCCGTATTCCCAGCCACCCACATTCTACGTGATTCCACTTCTCTGGAGACTCCACCCTCTCCTCACTCGTAGCCCCTCTGGGTTAAGTCCTCTTTCTTCCGTGGAAACACAAAGTCCCGTACAGCTGGGGTGTGGGGGGGACCCAGAACTTTGTGCCCCAAGATGGGCCGGGAGGATGGGGGGGGTCTCACCCTGGATTCCCAGGTATCCCTTAGCTCTCCCTGCCTGAGTTCAGAACCACCCAAGAAGCCGGACATGGACAGCTCACGCCTGTCATCCCAGCTACTCAGGCGGCTGAGATCTGAGGATCGTGGTTCAAAGCCAGCCCAAGGGCAGAAGGTCTGTGAGACTCTCATCTCCCATGAGCCACCAAAAAACTGGAACTGGCACCATAGCTCAGAGCCCTAGAGTGTTAGCCTTGAGCAAAAGAGCTCAGGGACAGCGCCCAGGCCCTGAGTTCAAGCCCTAGGACCAACCAAAAACACCCCCTAAGCCCCCAGAGCGGCTTGCAATCTCAAAGAGAAAAAAAAACTCCAAAAATGGTGTTGACGTATAAATCAATGAACTGGGATCTAAATTCAAGGCCCTTTAGTGTCTTCCAGCCCCAGCTATGCATCCTGGTCTCTGCTCCCCTCCCCTTCCTTCCCCTGGGGCCCTGGGGGAGCTGGGAGGGGAGGCAGAGGGAGCCCCGTTTATTTGGTTTATTTGTGCTTGTGGCTGGCAGCGAGGAGGAGCTGCGGTGGAGAGCCCGGGGGCCTGGCTTTGGGGCCACCATCCTGGCATCTCTGAGGAGCTGGGCTGTGACAACCGCTGTCTCCAGGGAGCCACCAGAGACTCTGTGTGATAGATAAGGTGCGTGTCTCTGTTATGTGGCTTCAGGACCGCCTGTTCCCTTCCTGTCCTTCTGCACAACAGCATGGAGCGTGGTGGACACATTTCCCCGCCCCCCATGGCTCCGGGATAAATCCTCAGCCACGACCGCCAGGCTGAAAGCCCCTGCCCAGCCAAGATAGCCCCAGGCTTGCTGCCCACGGGGGATCTGGGGTACAGCCCAGGACTGGGGATCCCAAGGCACCCACAAAGAGAAAACCAGGATTATCAGGTTTCAGGGATAGGGCAGAGAGGAAGGAGACAGCCCTGCAGAGCAAGAAGGAAAGCACGGAGGAGAGCAAGGGAGGGGAGAAGAGAAGGAAGAAAGGAGAAGGAACGAGAAGGGAAGTAAGCCCAGAGAAGAATGAGGAAGAAGAGTATACAAGAGACACAAGAAAGCCGGGGTGATATCCCGGCTACTCAAGGACGCTGAGGTCTGGGGATGGAGGTCTGTGGTCAACCCCAGGCCAGAGAAAAAGTGTGTGAGATTCTCCTCTCCAATTAACCAGCAACAGGCTGGTGACAAAAAGAAGAGTGCCCGGGCCCCAGTACACACACACACACACACACACACACACACACACACACACACACACACACACACACACACACACACCTGGATTGGTAATCACTCTGAGCTGAGAGCTCCTGAGATCAACACTGAACTTGAAGCCAGGTCACCTGCAGTTCAGGACAAGGTCCAGTGCCTCCATGTCGACCTCAGGACAGAGCCAGGGTGCAAGACTGCTCCCAGCAGAGATGAGGGGGCTACACAGAAGCTCGGGGGGACGTGACCTGGCAGGACAAGAGGACGTCACCCGCTCCAGCCAGAAAATGGACAGGAACCGATTCTGCGCACGTCCTGAGGCCGGACTGGAAAAAATTACATGAAGCTGGGAATGGGCACCTGCCATCCCAGAACTCAGGAGGCTGAGATCTGAAGGATGACGGTTCAAAGCCAGACCGGGCAGATCTCCAATGAACCACCAGAAAACCAGATGTGGAGCTGGGGCTGCAGAGCTCAGGGAGAGCGCTCAGACCTTGAGTTCAAGCCCCAGCACAAACACAAAGAGAAAGAGACACAGAGCAGGGGAGGAGCAAGAGAAAGAGAAGTAGACAGAGGGGGGAGGGAGAGAGAGAGGAAGATAGCATCTCACAGTGCCTAAGCAATGTTTTACACAAAATCACGATGAGAAGCCCTGGCTATGGCTGTGCCTTCTCCCCCTCCTCCCCCTCCTCCCCTTCCCCTCCTCCTCCTCACAGGAGTTGGTGGGGGAGGGCTACTTGTCTTTTGCTTACTCAGTGCAGGCAGGCCTCCCTCCCAGGCTATAGACCCCACCTCTGCACTGCACAGAGGGGTGCAGAGGGGGGACCCCCACAGGTAGAGAGCAGCCCCTGAGTCCTTTGCAGGAGACTTGAGCCGACTCAGCCAAAACCATGGGTGAAGTTGTGGGCCAGGCAGAAGGCATCCTCCCACTGAGCTGTGAGAAAACGCCACCCGGGGAGAAGGGAAGCTGGCATGGCTGCCCTGGACAAAGCCTCAGGAGCAGGGCCCAGGAGAAAGGAAGGTCTCCGTGATGTTATTAACCTCTCAGTGTCTGAGACACGAGCTGTGTGTGTATGTGTGTGTATGTGTGTGCGTGTGCACGTGAGCTCTAGGCCTTGAACTCAGGGCCCCTGAGCTCTTGTGCCCAAGGCTGATGCTCTACCAGTTGATTCACAGCTCCATTTCTTGTCTTTTGGGTGGTTAACAGGAGACGAGAGTCTCACCGTTTCCTTCCCTGGCTGGCTTCGATCCTCAGATCTGAGACTCCGGAGTAGCTGGGAATGACAGGCGCAAACCACTGCACCAGAGGGGCAGAACTTTTTCCAAGAAAAGACTTCCAGCAGCTTCCATCCATTTCCCTCGTGCTAACTGCTCCTGGCCTTGATCACAGCAGGTGGCACAAGAAAGGGGGTGCCCTCTGGGGGGCAGGGGCGTAGCTAAGTCTTTATCTGAGAAAAGGACCTGGCATAGACTCTGCTGGCCCAGCAGATGAGAGAGACACCCAGGCAGGGGAGAAGGGCAGGTGGCTGAGGACACTTCCCGGCCTGAGCTCTGATGCTGGGGAGAGGTGGGGGATGGGGACAGGAAGGTCCAGTCGCTTCCACCATCTTGGGGAGAAGCCACAGCCGAGCTGGGGAAGAGGAGCCGTGAGCCCGAGGGCCTCCCTGAGGGTGAGCACCCCGGAAGCTGGGCTCAGAGCCCCCGGATACGGGATCATTCTAGATCTTCACCCCACATGACGGTCAAACACCCTGACCACCTCCTCTAACCTATGGATGAATCACGAGGGGGGATGAGGTTTTTACAGGGATCCCCCCAAGAGACAGCACGAACACTGGAGGGGGGGGGAGGCTCTTCACCCCCTCCCCCTCCCTCCCCCTCCCTCCCCCACCCCACTCCTTCCAGCACCCTGGTTTCCCCAGGGGTCAGATCACCTGTCTAAGCCGGGGAAGATGGCCTGGCCCTGCATGCTGGCTCCCTCCCCTCCTTCCCATGTCACCGTGGGGGGAGGAGAGGGAGGGGGCAGCTCCCACAGGGGGACCCAGGGAAGGTCTCCCTCACCAGTTAACAGTGGGGGGGGGAAGGACATGGGGGTTTGCAAAGCACCTGCCATAGCGGAGGTCTGGAGACCGCGAGGCCCCCCCTCTGCCCCCCCCCCTCCCCCCCTCCCTCTAGCCGGGCCTCCACTCACCCCAGTGTCCTGGTGCCCGGGCACCCCGCAGTCCACAAGGGAGCCCTCCGGCGGCTCTGGGGGTCCCCTCCCCTCCCCCCTCTCCTCCCCGCTCCTCCTCCGCCCCCGCCCCGCCCCGGGTCCCCCCTGGAGATCCGCCCCGCCTCTTCCCCGGCGTCCCCCCCACTCCTGCTCCCCCGGGTGCTCCCGGGCACCAGCCGGTGTGCGGCGCCCCCGCCCCGCCATGCAAACCCCGGGGACCCCGGGCTGCCTGGGCGGAGCGCCCCTCGGTCCTGGACCCCCGGCCCCGGAACCACCGGGTGCCCTCCCCCGGTCCCCCTCGGGTCTCCCCGGCCCCCCGGTCCCCTCGGTCTCCCCGGGTCCCCCGGCCCCCCGGTACCCCACCCCGTCCCCCGGTCCCCCCGATCTCCCCGAGTCACTCGATCTCCCCGAGTCCCCCCGATCTCCCCGAGTCCCCCCGGTCCCCCCGATCTCCCCGGGCCCCCCCGACCCCCGGCACCCCCGGACCCCGCCTCAGTCCCCCCCGATCTCCCCCGGCACCCCCGGTCCCCCGATCTCCCCGGGCCCCCCCCCGACCCCCGGCACCCCCGGACCCCCCTCGGTGCCTCCGATCTCCCCGGGCACCCCCGGACCCCCAGATCCCCCCCGGGCCCCCCATCTCCCCGGATCCCCCCATCTCCCCAGTCCTCCCATCTCTCCGGGTCCCCCCGATCTCCCCGGGTCCCCCCAATCTCCCGGGTCCCCGTATCTCTCCGGTCCTCCCAATCTCCCCGGGTCCCCCCGGTCCCCCCGAGCCTCCCCGAGCCCCCCATCTCCCCAGTCCCCCCATCTCTCCGGGTCCCCCGGTCCCCCCCCGATCTCCCCAGTCCCCACGATCTCCCCGGTCCCCCCCGACCCCCAATCCCCCCCGATCTTCCTGGTCCCCCAATCTCCCGGGTCCCTCCCCCCGATCTCCCCGGTCCCTCTGATCTCCCCGGGTCCCCCCCAATCTCCCGGGTCCCCCCCAGGTCCCCCGATCTCTCCGGATCCCCCCGTCCCCCGATCTCCCCGATCTCCCCGGATCACCCCCCGGTCTCCCGATCTCCCCGGATCCCCCCCCCCCGGTCTCCCCGATCTCCCCGGGTCCCCCAATCTCCCCGATCTCCCCCCCCCGTCCTCCGATCTCCCCGGTCCCTCTGATCTCCCCGGGTCCCCCCGATCTCCCGGGTCCCCCCCCAGGTCCCCCGATCTCTCCGGATCCCCCCGTCCCCCGATCTCCCCGATCTCCCCGGATCCCCCCCCCGGTCTCCCCGATCTCCCCGGGTCCCCCAATCTCCCCGATCTCTTCCCCCCGTCCTCCGATCTCCCCGGGTCCCCCCCGGTCCCCCCGGTCCCCTCGATCACCCCCGGCCCCCGCCCCACTCACTCGGGTCTCCGGCCCAGGACGCCCTTGCCGAGGCCGGGCGTGTGCGGGAGTCGCCCGGTGGCGGCGGCGGCGGCGCAGCAGCCCGGGGTCCGCTCGGGGTCGGCGTCGGGCGCGCGGGCGGCGGGGCGGGGGCCGGGGCCGGGGCCGGGCGGCGGCGGCGGGCGCTGTCCGTGGTGCTGGGGCGGCGGCGCGGGGCCGGGGCCGGGGCCGGGGCCGGGGTCGGGGGTCCCGGGGGTCCCCGGGGTCCCGGGCGGGCCGGGCGGAGGCGCCGGGCCCCGCTGTCGCTCCCACAGGCCGCGGTTCTCGGCGCTGAGCTCGTCCAGCCGCCGCTCCAGCTCGTCGATGCGCTGGCGCTGCGTGTGGATGAGGCTCTGCTGGCTCTGCACGATGGCCGTCAGCTCCTTCAGGTACAGCACGGCGCGCACCGGGCTCTCCAGCAGGCTCGCCATGCCGCCGCCCGCCGCCCCGCTCCGCGCCGCCCGCGCCGCGCCCGCCCCGCCGCCCCGCCGCCCCGCTCCGCGCCCGCCGGCCCGGACGCCCAACGCCGCGTCAGCGCCGCCCCCGCTCCGCCCCCTCCACACCCCCGCTCCCCCCTCCCCCGACTGCTGCTCCGCTCCGCCCCCTCCGCCCCCCGCCCCCCCTCCCGGCCCCCCCAACGCTCCGCTCCGCCCCCTCCACCCTCCCCGGCCCCCCTCGCTGCGCCCCCCGCTCCCCCCTCCCCGGCCCCCCTCGCTCCGCCCCCCGCTCCCCCTCCCTGCCCCCCCCCGTGTCCCTGCGCACACTCGTCCGTCTGTCCACGCGCGTAAAACAAACCCTCCGCGGCGGCCGGGCGCAGGCAGGGCCGGGCCGGGCGCAGGCCGGGGACCCCGGCTCCGCCTCCGGGCGCCCCCGCCCGCGTCCTGCCCGGCCCGGCCGGCCCCCCGCAGCCCCAGCCACGAGCTCCTCCGTGGCCAGCGGGAACCGCAGTCACCACACAGGAGGACGGAGCCCGCCGCAGCTTACAGTGCTGGGGACGGAGCTGCCACCGGCGTGGTCCCCACAGCTGCCACCGGCGTGGTCCCCACAGCTGCCACCGGCGTGGTCCCCACAGCTGCCACCAGCGTGTCACATCACCAGAGCTGCCACAGGCGTGGGGTCCCCAGAGCTGCCACCAGAATGTCATGTCCCCAGAGCTGCCACCGGCGTGTCACCACCAGAGCTGCCACCGGCGTGTCACCACCAGAGCTGCCACAGGCGTGTCATGTCCCCAGAGCTGCCACCGGCGTGTCACCACCAGAACTGCCACCGGCGTGTCACCACCAGAGCTGCCACCGGCGTGTCACCACCAGAGCTGCCACAGGCGTGTCATGTCACCAGAGCTGCCACCGGCGTGTCACCACCAGAACTGCCACCGGCGTGTCATGTCCCCAGAGCTGCCACAGGCATGTGGTCACCAGAGCTGCCACCGGCGTGTCATCACCAGAGCTGCCACCGGCGTGTCATGTCACCAGAGCTGCCACAGGCGTGTCATGTCACCAGAGCTGCCACAGGCGTGTCACCGTATGCCACTGAATGTTTCTTAAGAGATGTAGTCCAAGCTGGCTGAGAGAGGGGGCTCACGCCTGTCCTCCCAGCTACTCAGGAGGCTGAGATCTGAGGATCACGGTTCAAAGCCAGCCTGGGCAGGAAAATCCTCTTATCTCCAATTAACCACTGAAAAACTGGAAGTGGTGCTGTGGCTCAACGTGGTAAAGGGAGAGACATGTTGGGGTGGGGGGGGACCGGCAGGGTGAGATCTGCATATTTCAGCATATATTTGTATATTAGTGCTGGGGGGGTCGGCACACACGTGAGACCCTAGATTTCAAACAGGAAGGTGCATTAACCTAAAGAACAATGCAACAAGGGTTATTTATCCCCTTTCTTCCTCCCGCTGCCATCCTGGCCTTTCCCTGAGCACCCCTCCCTGCTGGGATCCCAGCTGGGGTCCCCACTTTGCAAAGCCTGTGGCTGGTCTATTTGACAAGCCCCTCCCAGGAAAGCCCCCAGCCCCACCGTGCATTTGCATACACCTCTCTTTAGCGTATTTTATTCTGCTTGAATAAAGGTTAATTTAAATGTCAATCTCTCCTGGCTGCCTCTATAATTATTCATCTTGGTTTTCTTCTTGGGGTGGGGGGGTGTGCAAGCACAAGGCTGGCCACATTAGAATCCCAGATTTGGGGAGAAAAAATTAATTTTTTCCCCCAGTTGAAATAAGTCCTCAAACCCAGCCACTGGAGGTGGGGTTATTAAGGGAATAATCCTGTTATTCCCAGAGAGGGAGAACAAGGCAAAACAACAGCAAAGTCAGTCAGGAGAAGAGAGGGAAGGAAAACAGGGGCAGAGCAGGAGAGTCACCCAGTTCAGGGGGACGGCCTGGAGTGTGCAGCCTCCCCTATTGCCAATAATTTGGGGGGATCTAACAGGGCAGTGGCAGGCCCCAGGACTGGAACATACACACTCAGAAACAGAGACACAGAGACACACACACAGGTTTATCAAAGTCCTCAACTGGTTACAAACTTATGGAAGAAATTACCTTCCCCCCAGCCAGGTGCATGTGCATGTGCATGTGTGTGTGCATGTGCATGTGTGTGTGCATGTGCATGTGTGTGTGCATGTGCATGTGTGTGTGCATGTGCATGTGTGTGCATGTGCATGTGTGTGTGCATGTGCATGTGTGTGCATGGCGTGTGTGTGTGTGTGAGTGTGTGCATGTGCATGTATGTGCATGTGCATGTGTGTGTGCATGTGCATGTGTGTGTGCATGGCGTGTGTGTGTGTGTGTGAGTGTGTGCTTACACAGAGTTGACTGCGTTGGAATGATTTGCTTGTTAAATAAGCCCCTTTGGGGGTCACTGCACATTTCATGGCTTCACATTTTTATAATTTAAATTCCCCCCCTCGCCCAGGCTGGCTAGCAGTTTATTGGGGGGGGGCAAGCTTCAAGTCTGTGGGCTAGGATCCTCTTCATTTGCATAGCCCCGCCCCGCCCCCTGGAGCCCCTCTGCTGTCCCTGTCCCACCCCTGGGGTCAGCCAGCCCCAGCAGCTCCCCCTGCGGCTGGGGGCTGATAATCCTGAGAATCTGCAGGGATTACCAGGCTGCCCAGCTCGCCTGCAAGTGCGGCTGCACCCCAGGAATTTGTGCGTGTGTGGAGGGGGGGTCCCTGCTTTGTGTCCCCCTGCACACTGGGGGCGGGAGGGAGCATGATCGACCTGTGACCCTTCATCTGCATGCACTGCAGCCCCACCCAGGACCCCAGGAACCAGGCCCTCCCTGCAGGGCCCCCAGGCCAGCCTCTGCTCCCCTCAGTCCCCCTGCTCCCGAGCAAGGTCAGGTTGGGCAATCCGGGGCAGGTCTTCCCAGGCCTTCTTCCCCGGCCCAGCTCCCAGGCAACCAGGGAGGTGGGGGAGGTCGCTGGAGGCCAGAAGTTCAAAGCCAGCCTGGGCAACGTAAGGGGGGAGATGCTATGAACATAAAGCCCAACAAAATAAAAGTAAGTGGGGGGGCAGGGGGCGGGGGGCCCCCGCCCGTCACCCCAGCTACTCATTAGGAGGCTGAGATCTGAGGATCCCGGTTCAAAGCCAGCGAGGCCCTAAAGATCGTGGGACTCTGATGGGTGACGGAATACAGGAGAGTGGAGCGATGGGGATCTGGGAGCCGGGAGAGCAGACGGCGGGCGGACCCTGCGGCTGCGGGGACGGAGGAGGAAAGGAAAGTTCCGGAAGCCGAGCAAGAGCAGACGCGGCGGCGGCGCTAGGACCCAGCCGGAGGCCGCCGCGGGGCGGGGCGAGCGCGAGCGAAGGGGGCGTGGCGACGGCGCGGGGCGGGGCGTGGCTAGCGTGCGGGACGAGCGCGAGCGAAGCGGGCGCGGCGGGGGCGTGGCTAGCGTGAGGGGCGTGGCGAATGAAGGGGGCGTGGCTAGCGTGCAGGGCGGGGCGAGCGTAGAGGGCGCGGCGGTGGGGCGTGGCCAGCGTGCGTCGCGGGGCGGGGCCCGACGGCGCGGGGGGCGGAGCCTGCGGGCGGGGACGCGGGCGGCGCGCAGCTGAGGTGCCGGGCGGCGGCTGTGGCGGCGGCGGCGGCGGCGGCGGCGGCGGGGTGAGGAGACGTGGCGGGGCGGCCCTGCGGACGCGGGGTGCCCCGGGCGGGGGCCCGCGGAGCCCCCGAGGCGCCCCCGGCCCGGGGCGGGCCGTCCGGGCGGCCCCGGGGTGGCGGCCCGGCCCAGGCCGCGGGGCGGTGGGGAGGCCGCGCGCCGCGGACCTGGCGGGCTCTGCGTTCTGGTCACTCACTGCTAGCTCGAGAGGGCCTCGATTTCTCCCCCTCCCCGCCCTCCGCGTCCAATAATTACGGTTTTTATTTACTTACCCACTTACTGTTCTTCTTGCTAGGCCTGGGCGCCAGGCTGGCGGCCTCTACCGCTTGAACCACACCCCCTCCCAGGTTTTTGCTGGTTTCTTGGAGCTGAAGTCTCACACTGACGTTCCTGTCCCCTCCCCTGGGGGGGACGGTGACATGGCACTGCTGTTCTCAGCAGCCTTTGGAGTGACCAGGCCACACACACTCGTCCCTGTCCCCTCCCCTGGGGGGGACGGTGACATGGAACTGCTGTTCCCAGATCTCAGCCTCTGGAGCGACCAGGCCCCACACACAGGGTTTTCACAGTGGAAAGACACAGGTGAAGCTAGCCCGTTCCACAGAACCCAGGTCGTCTGGAGCATGCACTCCCGTATGTAATTAATGCACAAGCGTCCGTTTTTGTATTGTGTACTTTTTTTTTTTTTGGTAGGTCGTGGGGCGCTGTCCCTGAGCTCTTCAGCTGGAAGCTACCACCCTAGCCCTGGAGCCACAGCCCCACTTCCCGTTTTCTAGTGGTTAATTGGAGATTAGAGTTTCTCCTCCTTTTGAGCAGTGAACCACAATCCTTAGATCTCAGCCTCCTGAGTAGCTAGGATTACCCGCGTGAGCCACCGTGCCCGGCTTGTATACACATTTTATACTTCCATTTTATCCTTGTGGGCGCCCCAGTGTCAGGGCTTCCCTCCTTTACCATGGTTCTTCACAAGCTGGCTTTTCTTCCTGGGTCCTTGTCCTTCTACCCACACTGGGCACTGTCCCTTAATCTTCCCCTACCTGCCTCTGTCTCAGGGGTCCCTGTCCCCTCACCCTGTACCCCTGTCCTGGCCCAGAGGGTTGTCCAACCCCTCTGGAGTCTGCAGTACCATGGGTGTTTTATTTATTTATTTGCCAGACCTGAGGCTTGAACTCAGGGCCTGAGCACTGTCCTTGGGCTTTCTCAAGGCTCTACCACTTGAGCCTCAGCACCACTTCCGGCCTTTTCTATGTTTGTGGTACCAAGGAATCGAACCCAGGGCTTCACACATGCTAGGCAAGGACTCTACCACTAGACCACACTCCCAGCCCAGCTTTTTTTTTAACCAGATTTTTTTGGGGGGGGGGATGTGGGGGTGTCTTTGCTTTTTCGAATCTGGGACTTGAACCCAGGAGGTTGCACTTGCTAGGCAAGCACTTTGCCACCAAGCTCCAGCCAGTAGGAGTCTTGCTCAGCTGGGTTGTGATCCTGGCCAGCCCCTACCAGCCTGGTATGAATTCACCGGTCACCAGCTGGCCTCTGCTCTTCTGCTGATGCTAGGATTTGGCCATCTTCCTTTGGGTTTTTGCCTGGACTGACCCCTCGAGCATGCGGGGGAGGGGGCTGCAGTCCCACACACCTAGAGATAGCAGAGTCCTCTCCTCTGGATCTTAAGAGACAGAAAACCAAGGTGGAGAATGAAATCGGGATGGCCTTTAGGAGGGAAGGAAAGTTCCAGAAGGGTATGCAATGGGGAGGAGGCGTGAGGCAGACACAGAGAAGGCGAGCCACTTACACGTGGTCACACAGCACTTGATTTCCAAGCGCAGCCTCCTGGCCTTGGCCTGCCCTGCTTAGCCAGCACCCGCTCACCCCTCCAATCACAGCCGAGGGCCCTCGTGTGGTGCCTAAGAGCAGGTTTGGGGCGCCGTGCCAAGCCTGATGAACGTCTCCCCCACCGTCTTCCAGCGCAGGGCTCTGATTAGACCTATTTATAGGGGCCCCAGCATCTTAAGATTCTGCCCGGCGCACCTCTTGCCAATCAAATCAATGCCATGTGCAGCTTGAGAGCGGCTTGGTGGCTTGGGGGAGCCGAGTTAATTAAACTCGGTATAAATAGACTCTGCCCTCACCTCGCAATCCGGAGGCGGCCTCCTTCCCATCCTCCCCCGCCCCTCATCCATCCCTTCCCTCCCGGTGGACTGGGAGGCGGGGCGCGAACCCCTCTTCTCAGCCCCTCCGGCCTGGACGCTGTCTCTGAGCTCTGTTGCTCCAGGCCAGCGCTCTACCACTTGAGCTCCACTTCTGGCTTTTTTTTTTGCATATATTTTTTGCATATAGAAGGGTTGCATTATGTTCATCAGGTAGAGGCTGCATTACTTCACCTACGTTGACGCCCTTTCTCATGTCTTGGTCCCCATTTCCCTCCCCACTTCTGGCTTTTCGTTGGTTCATTGCAGGCAGAAGTCTCAGTTTCCTGCCAGGACTCACCACCTGCCCTGCCCAGGGCTGTGGGGGTCTGGGGTGGTATCTGATGCCCTTCTCTCCCCTCCGCAGGCACCATGGCCCCCCTGAAGACCCGGCACCCCCTGGCGGGGCAGACCTACGCCGTACCCCTCATCCAGCCAGACCTGCGGCGGGAGGAGGCCATGCAGCAGGTGGCGGATGCGCTGCAGTACCTGCAGAGCGTCTCGGCAGACATCTTCACCAGGTGCGTCCACACCCGCACCCCGGGGAGGCTGCCCCCCCCGGCCCCCCACCAGTGTCCTCTGCAGGCCTGTGTCACCAGTCGTCTCATGCACCTCCACGGCTGGACAGTGCAGGGCACGTGGCCTCTTCGTGGAATCGGTGAACGAGGGGCGCTGGCCCTGAGCCTTTTGCTTTTCTTTCTGTCAGTTATGGGAACTCTGGGCCTGGGCGCTGCCCCTGAGCTCTTCAGCTCAAGGCTTCCGCCCTCCCCCTTGAGCCACAGCGCCGCGTCCGGTTTTCTGGTGGTTCACTGGAGATGAGAGTCTCACAGACTTTAGTGCACGGGCTGGCTTTGAACCCCGATCCTCAGATCTCAGCCTCCTGAGTCACTGGGATCCAGTGTGAGCCACCAGTAGCTTTGGGGGATGTGACCCCAGCTTAAAGCCCCCTCCCCTGTTCACATGCAGCATCTGCCCAGAAAGGTGGACGAGGGCGCCCTCCCTGCCTGGCACAAGTGCCTCTCAGGCTCTCTCCAGCCCTCCCCACCCCTCCCTCGGCCCCTGCCTCACCCCAAAATAGCCACCGGAGATGCCACCTGCTTCACAGGATGGAGGTGTGGCGGGATGGGTCAGGAGGGGTCGGGGAGCTGGGCAGTCTGTCGCCTACTGTGTGCAGCCTTACCCAGCCTTCCTCCTGGACATTCTCCCCCCTTCTCCCCCTCCCCTCCTCACTGCTCATTGGCACCTGCTGGCCCAGGTTCCAGAGCACTCAGCTGCCTGCATAATTAGCAGATCATTCTTAATTATCCTGGGGAGTTCCGGGGAGCTGGGCTCAGCACCCCCTTGCAGGGCTGCAGGGCCCAGGCGGCCATGTGTGACCAGCGTGGCCCTGCCTGACCTCGAGGGTCACTGTGCAGCACCTGGCCCAGTCCCTTCCCAAACCACCAGCCCCGGAACCTGGCTGTCCCCTGCCCTGTCCCCCGTCTGCTCCTTGCCCTACGCGGAGACCTGCCAGGCTCCGGGGTCTTCTCCTGAGTCCATCTGCAGTTGACCCCATCCAGAGAGGCCAGACGCCCGCTGGCCTTCCTCGTGGGTGACCAGTGTCCCCTCGAGCTTCTACTCAGGCCGACTGGGGGCAGGAGCCGGCCCCAGCCGTCATGGCAGCCCCGCGTGTGTCCCCGCAGGGTCTCCCGGCGCGTGGAGCTGAGCCGCAGCCAGCTGCAGGCCCTCGGCGAGCGGGTCTCTCTGGCCCAGGCCAAGATTGAGAGGCTCAAGGGCAGCAAGAAGGCCATCAAGGTAGCTATGGGCGCCCCACCGTCGGGCCGTCCCTCCCTCCTCGCTTCTGCCCAGGGCTCGCCCGCCCAGGCCGCCT
Source organism: Megascapheus bottae (assembly GCF_031878675.1). Lineage (NCBI taxonomy): Eukaryota > Metazoa > Chordata > Mammalia > Rodentia > Geomyidae > Megascapheus > Megascapheus bottae. The sequence continues at coordinate 1,110,861 of NC_143545.1, forward strand.
GGGTGCCCGACAGGCCCTGTCCCCACAGGTGTTCTCCAGTGCCAAGTACCCGGCCCCGGAGCACCTGGGGGAGTACGACTCCATCTTCACCGGGGCGCAGGACCCCGGCCTGGAGGGGAGGCTGCGCCACAGGATCCAGAGCAAGCACCGGCCCCTGGACGAGCGTGCCCTGCAGGTGCCCCACTGCCTATAGACCAGGGACGGCCTGGGGGTCCCCGGGGCTTGTGACTGAACCCCCCTCCCCCCCGCCATGGCTGCCGTCCGTCCGCAGGAGAAGCTGAAGTTCTTCCCGGTGTGTGTGGGCGCCCGGCCGGAGCCCGAGGACGAGGCGGAGGAGGGGCTCGGGGGTCTCCCCCGCAACATCCGCTCCGTCAGCTCCCTGCTGCTCTTCAACACCACCGAGAACCTGTACGCCCTGGGGGGCCTGGCCCAGACCCCCCCCCCCCCGCGGTGGGGGAGCCGCGCCTCACCCCCACCGCACCCCACCCCGCAGGTACAAGAAGTACGTCTTCCTGGACCCGCTGGCGGGCGCCGTGACCAAGACCCACGTGGCGCTGGGGGCAGACGAGGAAGAGAAGCTGTTTGCAGCGCCCCTGTCCATCAGCAAGAGAGAGCAGCTGGAGCAGCAGGTGGGGCGGGGCGTCCTCCAGGGGGCTGCAGAGCCCCCCTCCCATCCACATCTGCCCATCCACCTACCCTTCATTCATCTTCCATCCATCCATCATCTATCCCCCACCCCCCCTCCATCCATCCACCCACCCAGCTTTGGGGTCCACGGCCCTGCTGGCTTCCTGGGGTTCCGCTGTGCGGCTGTCCCCTCACATCCTGCACGGGGCCCACAGGTCCCCGAGAACTACTTCTACGTGCCAGACCTGGGCCAGGTTCCCGAGATAGACGTGCCGTCCTACCTGCCCGACCTGCCCGGCATCGCCGACGACCTCATGTACAGCGCGGACCTGGGCCCTGGCATCGCGCCCTCCGCCCCTGGGGCCATGCCCGAGCTGCCCACCTTCCACACGGAGGTGGCCCAGCCCTCCAAGCTGGGTACATGGGGGGGGGGCACGGAGGCCCAGGCGCCCCCTCCCTGCCCCCGGTGCTCATGTCCTCACTTCCCCTCCAGACTCACAGGATGGGGTGCTGGCAGCACCCCCACCCCCGCCGCCACCCCCCCCACCCCCCCCCGCTCCTGCTGTGCTGGCCAGTGCTCCCCCACCACCACCGTCCCTCCAGACCACGGCCCCGGCTGGCTCAGGGGCCAAGGAGGACGACGGGGCCAGCACTGGGCCCCCCCCAGGTAAGAGCCCTCAGTGGGGGCCCCGTCTCCCCCGTGCTGTGAGTAGAGCTCGGCCAGGCTAAGCTGGGGGGGGGGGGAGGCAGTGCTCTGCGTCAGGCCGGGCCCTGCCTGCCTTCCATGCCCAAGATTGCAGCAGGGGCACAGGGCCCCGGCTTGGAAGGACAGCCCCGCACCCTCCCTCTCAGCCCCCGCCCAGGGCGCCCCCAAGGAAGTGCTGGACCCCTCCAGTGGCCGGGCCACTCTGCTGGAGTCCATCCGCCAGGCCGGCGGCATCGGCAAGGCCAAGCTGCGCAGCGTGAAGGAGCGCAAGCTGGAGAAGAGGAAGCAGAAGGAGCAGGAGCAGGGTGAGCCCTCACCCCGCCTCTAAGGGGGCGCCCCGTCCCTCCCAGCTCACGCCCAGGCCCAAGGTCACGCCCGGGCCCAGCAGTGACGCCTGCCCGCCCACCAGCATGGCCACCTTGCCTTGCAGTGAGAGCCACGAGCCAGGGCGGGGACCTGATGTCTGACCTCTTCAACAAGCTGGTGCTGAGGCGCAAAGGTAGGTGGGCCCGCCGGCTTGCCCCTGCTCTCGGGGACCAGGCTCCGGGCTGTCACCCCATGCCCCTGACCCTCCACGGACACTCCCTCCTCCAGGTATCTCTGGGAAGGGACCTGGCGCGGGGGCTGGCGAGGGCCCAGGCGGGGCCTTCGCCCGGATGTCAGACTCCATCCCGCCACTGCCGCCGCCACAGCAGCCTCTGGGAGAGGGAGAGGACGACGACGACTGGGAGTCCTAGAGCTCCACCGGGTGGGGCCCCCTCCCCCTCCCCCAGAAATAAAGACAGCACGGGGACAGCGGAGCCCACTCTTCATTATTGAGCCACGAGCCCTGTGTGTGGAACAGGCGGGAGGGAGCGGGATGGGGGGAGTGGGATGGGGGGGGCGGGGAGCAGACAAGGGAAGGTTCCAGAACAGCTGCAGAGGCTGGGACCTGGGGTCCAGCGTTACAGCCAGAGGTCCCCGCAGGGCTGGGGCAGCCATTAGGCCGTGCTGGACATCTCGCGATGAAACTGCAGAGAAACGGGAGGACCAACGTTGGGGACTGGCCCTGGGGACAGCCGTGGTCCCTGGGGAGGACAGGCAGCTGACCTTGCGCACGGCGGCAAAGGCGGGGCCAAAGGTGGCCTTGACCTCCAGGCGCTGCTGGATCCATGCGGGCAGCTTGGCCTGGACGGGGGCGCGGGCGTAGCGCTGGTCCAGGAGCACGATGCTGGCGAAGTCCTTCTGGTGCCGGATGGCCCTGCCTGGGTGGTGGGCACGTGGTGGGGGGGGGGCTGGCTCCCTCCCTGGGGACCCCAGCCCATGGGGCGTGCGGGCCTGGCCTCACCTATGGACTGGTTGACGGCCTTCATGCACAGATTCTCCACCAGCGCCTTCCCTGGGGTGGCCTGGCCCGGGGCCCGAGGCTGGGGACAAACGGCCAGTCAAGGGGTCGTCCCCCCCCCAGCCCCCCCATCCCCCAGTGCACTCACCAGAGTCTGTTCCAGGTAGGCCATCTTCTCCTGCAGCTCCGGAGACTTGATGTTGGGGTAGGGCATGCCCACCATCACCACGCACCTGCGCAGACGGCAGTCCTCGCACCTCACCCACCCCGCCTGCCAGGGGCGGGGCCCCAACTCCCCTCCCCCCTCCCGCACAGCCCCGAGTCCACTCACCTGCCTAGGTCATCCGAGAAGTTGATGCCCTCGCTCATCTTGCCCCCAACCACGGACAGGAGCAGGGCGCCCGTCCCCGTGCCGCCTGCACGGCCACAGGTCTGCAGAGACCAGCCCAGAGCTGCTGAGCCAGCGGGGCTGGGCAGCCCACCCCCCCCCGCCCCCCGTCCCCCCCACCCACCGTGATGCACTTGGCGTAGGCCGCCAGCACCTGCTCCACCTGCCCGGCGCTCCTGGGCTCCTGGAAGACCTGTGGGGAGGAGGGGTGCCAGGGTGGGGGTGGAGGGGGGCGGCTACCCTGTCCCAGGCTCCGCCCTGCTGCCTGCACTGGACAGTGATGGCCCCGGGGGCCCTGCACAAACCGTGTCCCTGAGCCGTGTGTGCCAGCTGTGAGCCGGCGGGCGGGGGTGCGCCAGCCGGGGGCGGCCTGCTCACCTTCTTCCGGGTGGCCAGGCGGGCCAGCAGCCCGCTCTTCTCCCAGTGCGCGTGGACCTGGCGCTGGTACTCATAGGAGGGGAGGAAGCACACCACCCCGCCCGGGACCACACTGCACAGGTTGCAGAGGGCACGGCCCGTCTCCTCCATCTGGGGGCACAGGGAGCCCGGGGCCTGTGCCTGTGGCCACATCCCCCCCACGTCCCTCCCCGGGGCGGCCTCGTCCCCGCCCCACGCCCCTCCCTGGGGAGGCAGCCCGGCTGACCATCTGAGGCAGGTCCCTCTTGTGGAAGGTGAACTCCAGCGGCTGGCCCGAGGGCCCGCTGCAGATGACCAGGGGCAGGATGTGGTGGGGGGGGATCACGTGGCCTGGGAGACACGAGGGCTCAGCCCAGGGCCCGCCGGGCAGGTGCTCTGCCACCTGAGCCGGACCCCAGGAGTTTGTGCCCCCCACGCCTCCCGTGCCACCTCCACAGCGGGCAGGCTGGACAAGCCCCGGCCCCCGCCCCGGCCTCTGCCCACCGAGCCTCACCACAGGAAAACTCCACCACGCGCTCGGCCTCCACCCCGGCGCACGCCAGCAGCTGCTCCCGGAAGTCAGCCACCTGTGGGCCACAGCGTTGACGGCCGTGACCCAGTGACTGATCCACAGGCCTGGCCCCCACTCCCACCACACGGCCCAGACCGAGCTGCCCGGTCACCACGCCACGTGCTGGCTGTGCGGGTGTCCCTACCGGCTGCATGGTGCCACCGGCGATGACCACGGCGCGGCACTCCCTCACCACCTGGGCGAAGTGTGTGGCAGGGTTGAGGAGCAGGAGGCGGAGGCTGCTCTGGCTGAGGGTGCCTGCGGCCACGGGAGAGGAGGGAGGGGACGCTCCGCGCGCTCAGACCCACGCCCGCCCATGGGGGGAGCTGTCCCCCCCAGGCCCGTGGGCGGCGTCTACCTCGGTGACCCAGGATGACCCTGCCGTCCTGGTTGGCGGTGGTGAGGGCCGCGAGGAAGCCTTCGATGTGCATCAGCGGGGAGCCCGGCCTCGGGGCGTCAGCCTCCTCTGGGGGGGCCGGGGGGGCTGTAGAGCAGTGCGGGAGGCGGGGCCTGAGCTCGGCCCGGGTTCCCCCTCCTCTCCCTTCCCATGGGACGGAGACGCACCAGGGGTGGCGGGGGGGCTCTCGTGCAGGTGCTGCAGGAAGCGTTGAAAGCCCAACAGCGTGGACTCCTTCTTGGGGGTGGGGAGGACGGCCCCGTAGCGCTCAGTGAAGCCGAAGAGCTGGGGGGGGACGGGGGAGGCACATGAGCCCAACCCCAGGGCCCCCAGACCCGCCCGCGGAGAGCAAGCCGTACCTTCCTGCTGACCGAGCTCTTCTCCAAGTACTGCTGCACCTGCAAGGCAGGCCAGGTGGCCCGGGAGGGGACACAGGGCGTCACGGCACGCGGGGCGTCACGGCCCCCAGCGGTGGCTCCCGGGGTGGGCAAAGGCCTGCTGCCAGACACGCTGCGCTGTGGAGACAGATGCGCCCGGGGGGCGCTGGGCCCCGCAGGCCTCGCCTCTCACCTTGAACAGGTTGATGTTGTCGGCCTGGCTCTGACACAGGAAGTCGTTGATGGTCATCAGCGCTGTTCCTGCGGCAGATGGGACCAGCGTGGGGCGGTGGAGCGGCGGAGCCAGCTTCCATCCCGGGGGGCCACACCCTCCTTACCTGTCGTCGGGGAGCACTGTGCATTGGGGTTTTGCCTAACGTTCCCTAAAAACAAGAATCCAGACAGGTCAGGGCGGTGGCCCTGGGCCCCACCCCGTCCGCGCCCCAGACCCCAAGACCCTGTACCTCCCAGCACCGCCACGAACTTCTCCAGCAGGTAGAGGATCTGCTTGATGTACATCAGGTTCTTGGCCTTAAGGCGCTTCCTGGTGGGGGGGGGCCTGCTGAGCCCTTCCTGCCAGCCATGCCCCACCCACCAGCCTGGCCCCTTCTGCTGCCCCAGGAAACGGGGGCACGTGCCACCGTGGACGTGACACCCAGCTGACCCCACTGGGGCAGCGGCACTCCAGGGTGTCCACCGGGTTGGGGGGGGGCTCACCCGTAGCGTTCCGAGTACTGGAGCAGCTGGGAGTGGGCCTGGCAGAGCTGCGGGAGGAGAGCACCTGAGGCCACCCAGCCTTCCCGGGAGACCAGGGCTCGGGCGGCCTCACCCCCGCCCTGGGGTGAGCCCTGCGCGCGGGCGCCCTTCCTGACCCCCTTGAATTCAGCCCAGCAAGCTCTGCAAGAACTCCCAGCCACGGGAATGAACCACAGAGGCCACTGCCCTGACACACTAGCCAAGCCGGGCCCCACCCGGGAATGCCAGGCCAGGGTAAGAGGGGGGAAGTCAGTCTACTCCCCAGCTGGACGGGAGGGGCTGGCCACAGGAAGTCCCGCCCCCAGCAGGACAGGGCGGGGCCGGCCCACGGGAAGACCCGCCCCCAGAAGGACGGGGCGGGGCCGGCCAGCCTACCTGGGCGCCGCTGACCTCGGCACCGTACATGCTGGCGATGGCGTCCATCAGGTTGTGGGCCTCGTCGATGAGGACCACCTGGCCCTGCAGCCGGATGCCCGCGGCCCGCCGGGTGGCCTCGTGCAGCAGCATCGGGTAGGGCAGCACCACCAGCTGTGGGCAGGGAGCGGCCGCGGGGCCTCGTCCTGAGCCCCGTCCCCAGCCCATTGTCCCCGCCAGATTCTGGACCCCACGGCTCCAGGTCAGAGGAGGGCCGGGGGAACAGAAGAGTCACCCCAGCTCCTCAGGAGGCCGGGACTCCAGTCAGCCACCACATAAAGCTGAGAGTGGCGCCAGCGAGACTGCAGACTCGAGGGCCCTGTCCTAACCCAGGGACAAACCCGTGAAGCCGTGGCCTCTGGGCCCGGTCCACTTCACCACAACACCAGCCCCACAAAGCCACGTGGGAGGTGGTGGAGTATGGGTCGTGGAGATCACAGAGGCTCCGGGTCTCCCGGGGGTGAGGGGACCGCCGAGTGTCTGCCCTTGAGACCCCACCGAGCTGGCCTGGAGCCCAGGATGCCCAGCTGCGAGGGCCACATCAGGAGACCCCACCTAAAAGCCCTCCAGCTGTCCTGTGGCCCAGCTCCTGCTGGCCTCCCACCAGACTCATCTCCACGGCCCAGAGTCCACACACTGGCACTCAAGGACCAGGAGGGAGCCCTGCAGCCCTCTGCCAGGGCGCTGACGTCCCCTCCCCAGGGCCCTCACCTGGGCTTGGGGAATGGCCAGGCGAGTCCCGTAGTAGGGGCAGGCCCGGGCCTCCTTCCCCAGGGCCAGTAGCTGCTCCACATCCCTCACTCCCACCAGGATCTCGTCCTGCAGGAGCTGCAGCTGCTCGTGGCTGTAGAAGGGGCAGCTGACCTTGCCCTCCTGCCGCCTCCTCTTGGGCTTGTCTGGCTCAGCTCTGTGGCTCTCTGTGGGGTGGACAGGGAAGCATGGCTGTCTCCAAGGCCTGACCACAACGTTCTAGGATGTTGGTTCATGTGTCCCAGTCCTGGGGTTCAGACTCAGAGCCTGGGCACTGTTGTGGAGTCACAGCTCCAGTTCCGGCTTCTTGGGAGGTAGAGCTGAGAGTCTCGTGAGCTTTCCAGCCTGGGCGGCTTCGCGCCAGGATCCTCTCATCTCAGCCTCCTGAGCAGCCGGGATTACAGGGATGTTTTATGTTCTCCATGAACAGACCGCAAAACCATCTCCAAGCCAGGAGAGGGGACCCTACTGGGGACCCCAGGAAGCAAGATCGCTTTTCCAGCCTGCCATGGCTGCCCTTCAGGACAACCCCCCCCCACATACCACGCTTGTTCCTCTGCATCTCCATACAGCGGTCGTTGATGAGCTGCACGGACCGCAGGCCCCTCACGTCTGCGTTCACGCACAGATTCTAGGGGACAGGAGACAGGGAGGGTGACATGCCACTCCACCCCAGAACCACACACAGCCCACGGGTGCCTGGTGCCCAGGGACCACTAGATTTCCTTTCTGCCCCCTTGAAAGAAATCGTGCTTCGCGCTTAACCAAACGACCCACTGTCCTCTTCCGGGTCAAAGGCTGCTGTCGTTTATCTATAGGTCACTGTGGCCATAGCTTAATCGGTTAGTAGTAAAATCAGTTAACTCCTTTGGTGGCTGTACAGGGATTTTGAACTCAGGGCCTCAGGCTTCCTAAGGCACTGTTCTACGGAACCACGCCTCCGGCCCTACTGTGCACTGGTTATGTTTGAGAAGGGGCCCTCGCCGACACCCGACAGTCTCAAGGACTTCTCTGCCAGCACAGGCTCGGAACTACAATCAGTGCTCTGCTCTCGGCCTCCCAGGTAGCTGGGGCTACGGCCTGTCCCCCCCGTGGTCACCTGCCGCGAGCCCAGGGAGACCAGCCGGGTGTCCTTGCCGAAGGGGCTCTTCTGCACTTCGTGCACGAACTGGGCCAGCTGCGAGTGTGTGCGGCTGCAGTAATAGATCTGCCAGTGGGGAGAGGAAGGGGGGATCAGCCGCCCACCTCCTGGCCCTCCATGCACACGGACGCGGGCACGGCGCCCCCTGCTGCCCACAGACGCTCATGGCGGCCCCGGCCAGCAGCAGTGGCCGCTGGGGGAGCCCTGCAGCCGAGGGCTGGGCCAGGGGTCCGCCCTGCCCTCCTGGCTCCCTGCACTGACCAGAGGCTGGCGTAGGACACAAGGACGCGGCACCTCAGCCCCCCCAAACCTGACCTTGGTCACGTGCTCCTCCTCCAGGTCGTCCTCGTCCTCGTCCATGCTGAGAAAGCAGAGCACTGGTGTCCCCAGCCAGCCCGGGCGGACCCGGACCCCTCCCCACGCCGCTGTGAGGGTCACCCATGAGGGGGCACCAAGGGGGCCGGCTCTAGCCACCCCGTCCCAACCTGACGGCAGGGAAACTGAGTCAGCAATGGGGAGATGGATACTGGCAGGGACTGGGGAGCTCTAAGGGCCCAGGGTCCCCTCACCCCGCTGTCGCCATCTTCTTGTCCTCGTCACTCTCGTACTCGGCCAGGACCAGCTCCTCCTCCCCTGCCTCCAGCTCCTGCTCGGCCTCGGAGGCCGGGCCGGCCAGCACCTCCTGGCTCAGGCGCAGGAGACTCGCCACCTCCTCCTCCTGCCTCTGGGGACGGAAGGGGACACGGGGGACCCCGTGTGGACACCGAGGACGGGGCCCGTGCTCTCCTCGCTGCCTGGACAGAGCTCGGGGTACACGGGGCCAGGACAAGGCTGAGCACCCCAGTCTCTCCCGCTCCCCCACTCACCAGGCGCTTGGCCGCGGCAAACTTGAGCCGCACGTCCTGCCGCACGCGCTGCAGCCGCTCCTCTCGCCGCCGCCGCCTCACCTGCTCCTCCTGGCGCAGGAAGGAGGCGCCTGGAGAGACGCCCCGCACCCCAGCCCCCCCAGGGACCAGGGGCTGAGCCAGCCCTGCCACCCCCACCCATGCAGGACCCCCGCAGCACCTTCAGTCGCTCCACCAGGTCCCTTTCTTCCTTCTTCTGCACAAACTGGGTGACCCAGTCGGGCTCCCCAGCAGGCCTCGGGGTGTCGGGGGGCTCTTGGCTGGAAGATGAGGGGCTAGAAGAAGAGCTGGCTCCGGCATCCAGGAGCCGCGCCTCTTCTTGACGCTTCTCCTCCTCAAAGTCCCGGAGCCAGGTGAGGGCGCCGCAGATGAGGCTCAAGGACTTACCCTGGGGAAGGCACCTGTCACAGCCAGCATGGCACCAGGCCCGAGGACGCCCCCAGAGCCCAGGGAAAGAGAGGAGGGGAAGAGATAACCACACCCCAAAGAGCTGCTTTGTAATGCCACCGCTCACAGTTTGGAAAAGAATTTAAACTGAGATGGAAGATCAACTATGTAACGTGGACAGGAGGGGAAAACGGGGGGGGGGGGGGGGAGGCAGCGAAGGAAGGGGGGACACTGTCCCAAACCAGAAACGGACTCATCACCTGACTTAGGAAATGGTAAACGCTCTGTACAACGCCTTAATAATAACAAAAATAAACTTTTTAGGGGAGAGAAAAACAAGAATCTAAAAGGATTCGTCGGGTTATCTGAACATCCTGGGAGGGCACCAAACTACAGAGAGATTAAACAGCCACCCCCCAAAAAAGAAAAAATTAAAGGCAAATCGGCCCCTCGCGAGGCGCTCACCGTGCCGGTGGGACTCTCAAATATCCCAATCTTGCCGGCCTTCAGAACCTGGTACAGTGCGGCCATGAACTCCTTCTGGATGGAGTACGGCGGGAAGGGAAAGGGGAAGTGGGGGCCCCCGGCCTCCTGGGTGCTGTCGGCCATGGTCCTGAGGACAGAGAGAGAGGGGTCAGTGTTCCTGGGAACCAAGGGCGGCTCACCCCATCGTCCACAGATGCCCCAGAACCAGGCCGCCCGTCGGCCACGATGGGCAGAAACGGCCGTAGAGGACGGCGTCCGGGAAAGCCCGGCCCTGCTGGGCCGCCGCTGCTGCTGCTACTGCTGCTGGAGGCCCCGGATGAAGCTGTCCTCGACACTGGAGGCAGGAGGACCTACCTGGACACCCCCGCTCCCCCACAGACCGGTTCGATCTCTTCGAGGTGCAAGTGAGAGTCAGGGGAAAGCCCACTTCAGGACCCCCCCTGAGGGGCCGGCGAGCAGGCCCTGGCGTCCGTGAGGGGCCGGCGACCAAGCCACGGTGTCCGTGAGGGGCCTGCGACCAGGCCCTGGCCTCTGTGAGGGGCAGGCGACCAGGCCCTGGCGTCCGTGAGGGGCCTGCGACCAGGCCATGGCGTCCGTGAGGGGCCTGCGACCAGGCCCTGGCGTCCGTGAGGGGCGGGCGACCAGGCCCTGGCCTCTGTGAGGGGCGGGTGACCAGGCCCTGGCGTCCGTGAGGGGCCGGCGACCAGGCCCTGGCCTCTGTGAGGGGCGGGTGACCATGCCCTGGCCTCTGTGAGGGGCCAGGCTGCCAGGGGGTCAGCAGATGAGTGATTACCAAGCCACACCACCCCCAGCAGCGGGAGGAGGCGGTGAGAGTCGAGGCCGCCTGGGGAGCGCTGGACGCCGCTGCTGCAGACTCACAGACTGATTGGTGCTGTTGGTGGTGGTGGTGGGTCTTGAACTCAGGGCCCCGGGCGCTGACCCTGAGCTTCTGCAGCTCAAGGCTGGCGCTCTACCACCTGAGCCACCGCGCCACGTGCAGTTTTCCGGGGGTTTCACTGGAGATCTGAGTCTCACGGGCTTCCCCCGGGCCCGGGCTGGCTTTGAACCGGGATCCCCACGACCTCAGCCCCCCCCCCACTCCACCCCCCCCGCCCCCCGAGCTGCTGGATCTCCAGCTCGGCCTCTCAGCCACGGAAGCCCCGGATCACCAGGATGCCGGGGGCGGTAAGCCGGGGGGCTCCGGGGCTCGGCCGCGGCCGGCCGGCCGGTCCCCCCCCCACGGCCCGAGGAAAGCGCTGGGCCCGGCCGAGCCGAACCCGCGCGGCCAATCCCCGGCCCGGACGCCCCGCGGGCCCCGCCCACCGCGGCCTCGCACTGGCTGTGCGCCCGTCCGTCACGGGCTGGCCCCGCCCCCTCCGTGCGGAGCGGTTCCCGCGCCCGGCCCGGCCCGCCACCCCCCCCACCCCACTCGAGCAACAACTTCGCAGGTCCCCCGGGAGTCTGTCCTTCCCGGGGTCGCTTCTCCCCGCGCTCGGCCCCGCTTGCCGCCAGGCGGCCCGGCACTCACCCGGGCCCGCGGCGGGGCGGCGTCGCTGAGGGGAGGAATCAGGGACACGGTTCACCGGGTTTGAATTCCCGCTCGGCCGGCCGCACGTCAGCCGCCGGGAGAGCAACGTGCGGCGCCGCCACGCCCCCTGGCCTGCGTCCTATAGCCACGCCCCCTGGCCTGCGTCCTGTGGCCACGCCCCCGGGTCGCGGCGTCGCAACGCCACGCCCCCGAGGTTCGCCGGCAGCTACTGCGCCTGCGCGCTTCCCATTGCGCCAGCTCCGCACCAGTGCGCATGCTCGCGGGTAAGACCCAGCTCGCCCAGGCGAGGAGGCGCCCTCCTTGGCTTGCCCTGTCCAGCCCGGGGCCTGACCTCGGCAGCCTGACCTGAGCCAGGGGGACGTCCCCGGAGGGCCGGGAATGTGGGGGACAGGTGCTGGGAAGGCGGGAGGTCTGGGACATCCGTCCAGGCCAGCACTCACCACCGGAGCCCCAGACACACCTTTTTTTTTTTTCCTGTGTCTGTGGTACCCAGGAATGGACCCCAGGGCTTCGTGCCTGCTAGGTGAGCACTCTGCCGCCAGGCCACGCTCCCTGCACCTCTCATTTCTTTTGAGTGCTGTGTCTGCTGCTTTCCGTCACTGGCGGGTCCGGGTGCTGCATCATTACCTGGGCCTGGACCCCGGCCCCTCAGATGATGGTTGAGTAAACTAGCCTGGACTCAGTAACCGGGGCCTGCGCCTCCCCGTGGAGGAGTGTCAGGGACCCCGGCTGCTTCCTCCCTTCTGTCCAGGAAGACAGGGAAGGACAGACATCCGGAGTCGGCCTTGTCGTCAGGGCTGACCACCAACTCCCAAGAACTGAGATGGAAGCCAGTGAGCCTTGCGATGAGAAAGGAAGGTTTATTGACAAGTAAGATTAGGAGGAGGAAGTAAAGCGTGCTGGTGGTGGACGGCTGGGAGGAGGGGCCGGGCGGGGGACGGAGCCCGGGGCACAGGTGCAGGCCTGCTTTGCTCGGGCGCCTAGCTCTCCTCCGGCCTCCGTAGCCACATGCCCACCACCATCCGGGTGTTCTGCGCCTGTTGCCGGCACCGTCTGTACAGGTCCGTGGCGACGTCCTGGCACCAGAGCCAGACGTACTTCGGGTAGCCCACGCGATCGTCCTCCCGCGCGAGCGCCTTGAACAGGTGCTTCTTCCTCTTCGGGGCTCTGATGCCCGAGGCCCTGAGGAAGTTGGTGCTGATCTGGCTGACTCTGGAGATCCAGGAGACCTGGGGCCGCAGGCCCACGTCCAGCTTCTGCAGGATGTCGCTGGCCAGCACACGCACAGACTCCATGGAGTCATTCTGCAAGCACTCCAGAGCTGAAAGCCGAGAACCCCCTCAACGCTGGCCTCCCAGCCACTCAGGAGGCTGAGGTCTGAGGGGCCCAGCTCAAAGCCAGCCCAGGGCACCGAAGTCCAGGAGACTGTCAGAGAGTCACAAGTGGAGCTGGAACTCCAGTGGGGGAGCTCCAGCCTTGAGAAAGCCCAAGGACAGTGCTCAGGCCCTGAGTTCAAGACCAGGACTGGCAAAAAAACAATTTTTAAAAAAGAATGAGCCATGCCCTTGAGGAGATTCCCTATCACCCACTGAGCGCGGCCCATCTCGAAGCCCAGGCCGGGCTGGGCCAGGCACTCACTCAACTGGATCTGCTCCACATCATCTTCGTGAATAGCAGCCATCTGTATGTTCTTGAGGGTTAACTCTGAAGGGAAGACGGGCACCGTGAGCGGAGGGGGGTCAGGAGCGGGGCGGTCTGAGGACAGCCACGAAGAACCCAGCTCAACTTGGTATTTTGGAGGTACCGGGGCAGACCTCCCCCTGCCCGACCGCACTCCCGGCCCTTGCTTGCTCTGGTTATCCTTGTTCACCCAGGCCAGCCGGGACCTGACCCTCCAGTTACGTTTCCTGCCATCACCGATGGCAGACGCCTAACGACTGGTGGAGATGAGTCCTGCTAACTTTGTTGTCCTCGGGACCTCAGCCTTCTGGCCGGGTCTGGGGGTCACCTGGGCTCTGCTGGGCCCTGGGCTGAGGGGAGGCACGGGCTGAGCGCCAGGGCGCCTCTCACCTATGAAGTTGAGCGAGGCCATGCGCAGGAAGACCTGGGGGCTTCTCAGAAAGCTGAAGCTCTGGGTCAGCAGGTCCCCCACCAGAGGCAGCCGCCCGGAAGTGACCTGTGGCGGGGGGGGGGCGAGGCAGTGGTGGGGACCTGGCAGATCCTCCCCGACCTCCACCCCTCACCCTCCACAGGGGCGCCTCCATCCCAGCAGAGCCTGAGCCGGCGGGAAGGCAGCCCCCAGGAAGCTACAGGCAGGACTGTGGGCAGTGGTAGAGCATGGCAGGTGCAAGCCCAGCTCCACAAAGGAAAGAGAAGGGAGGGAGGGAAGAGGAGAAAGAAGTCCCCCGCTCTGCTCTGGAGAGGGCCTTTGTAGCTCTTTTTTCTTTTTCTTTCTGTTTGGGTCAGTTGTGGGACTTGAACTCTGGGCCTGGGTGCTGTCCCTGAACCCTTCAGCTCAAGGCTACTGCCCTACCCATAGAGCCACAGCCCCACCTCCCGGTCTCTAGTGGTTCCCTGGAGATCAGAGTCTCATGGACTTCAGTGGCTGGGCTGGCTTTGAACCTCGATCCTCAGCTCCCAGCCTCCTGAGTAGCTGGGATGACAGGCATGAGCCACCGCTCCTGGCCTTTGTAGCTCTTGGTGCAGTGCTCTGGCTTCATAGTAAATAGTAAAAAGCTCCTCCTCTTTCCTCACCCGCGCCATTATTGTGTGCTTTGTCATTATTGTCTCCCTTTGCAGCTCAGGCTGGGTCCCCCCAGGCTCCCCCCGTGCCAGGATCGCAGACCTTCCCCACACACACACACACGGCTTGTCAGGGCCTCGTTGGCCTGCCACAGGACCTCTGGTCTGTGAACTGCCCACGTCACAGGCCCAGTCACAGGCCCAGGGGGCTTTGCCCCGGGATGGGGGCTGAACTGGCGTCACTGCATTTGCTCTGCTGGCCTGCTTGACGGGTCCTTCACCGCCTAAGCCACTTCTCCAGCCTGGCCTTTTTTCTTTCTTGCCGGTGAGTTGGATTTCTGTCCAGACTGGCTTTGAGACTGGACCCTCCAGGTCTGGGACGCCCATACACTCAGGACCGCGGCCTCTCGGCCTCTTCCACCACTCCACGTGGGAGACCTCGGTCCCAAAGCCGGTGTGGCCTCCCAGCCTGTCACGCCAAGGCCACCGGGCCTAGGGCATCGCCCGCCCGGACCACGGGACGGGCACTCAGAGTTTGCCTAGAGTGCAGAATCAGACTCTGGGAGAAGCCATGTTCTGCCCCCCGCTGCCCCCGGCCCCCTCCCAGCCCCAGGCGTGCCTATATCGCCCCCTCCTCGTCCATCCTGGGCAGGGCTGCAGCTGGGCTCCTCCTTGGGTGAGGGCACCCACCAGGAACTTGCAGGTCTCCTCCAGGACCTGGATGTGGTCGCTGAGGGTTGTGTGTCTGAACATCTGGGTGAGTGATGACCAGCCGATCACAGTCGTCCATTCGGCCAGAGCCCCCCGACAGGCCTGGGGAGGAGAGAAGGAAGCCTTCTAGCATCCTGTTCTCCATTTCCAGGGCCCAGGTGAGTGGGAAACACACAAACGGGGCCTGGGGCTGGGGCCAAGGTCAGAGGCAGCGCCTGGAAGGTGAATGGAGAAGGAGCAGCTCACATGGGGCTCATGGGGCGGGGCGGGGGGGGACATAGCAGAGGCAGCCACAGATCAGCCTGGATGCGGATAGAAGAGAGGGAGAGAGGGAGGAAGGGCGGGCAGCAGGCAGCTGGCAGCAGGCAGGGCCTTCGGAGCCCGGGGCGGGCAGGCACCTTGACCACCTCCACATTGTTGTCTTGGATGCTGAGCAGCAGCGGAACGAGGAAGATGTAGATTTCCTTGCGTACCAGGACGCCAGGCTTGAACTGGAACAAGCGGTGCAGCATGTGGCCCAGCGCTGAGGTGGCCGAGACCCTCACCTGGTCCCTCTCCTGCAGGGGGAGGCGCTGACTGGAGACTGCTCTCCCCACGGCTGGCTCCCTCCTCCAGCGGAGACGGGAGCCGGTCATTCATTCTCTTTCCAGTCCCTCTGCTAATGCGCCCCTCGGCTCACCTTAGATCTGCCACCCACAACTGCACCTACGGCTTGTAGCTTTCTCTGGGAGGCCTGTTTAGTTTTCTTCCTGGTGCTATCTATGCCTTGAACTCAGGGCTGGCACTCGCTTGGTTTTCTTGCTCCAGGCTGGCACTCTACCATTTGAGCCATGCCCCCGGTCTGGCATTTTGCTGGTTTTTCTTAGAGATGGAGTCTCGGAGGACATCACTGCCCAGATGAGCCCTGTCCATCTCCTGAGAAGCTAGGATTTCAGGTAGGAACTAGATTTCTCTGTTTGTTTTAGATCTGTTTACCAGACTATAAAGAAGACCACAGCCAGACACAGTATCTCATGCTTGTAAATCCTATTGACTTGGGAACCAGACGCCAGCCTCCGTGGGACAGGCGTGTGATGACATGCACCTGTCCTCTCAGCTACACACAAAGTTTAAATAGTAGGGTCACCGTTCAAGTCAACCCAGGGGGGGGGGGAAAATCAAGACCCTATTTAAAAACAAAGTCGTCGATGGGTCTGCACGCATAGAAACGTCACAGAGAACCTTCTGTGACTAAGCGATGCCAGTAACAAGTCTTAAAGAAAAACTAAAGAAAGAGCTAGGTGTCAGGCTTCTGCCTGTGTCCCGCTCCTCAGGAGGCTGAGATCTGAGGGCTGCGGTTCCAAGCCAGCCGGGCAGGAAAGCTCAGGAGACTCTGATCTCCAGTGAACCACCACAGCACTAACTGCAAGTGGCACCGCGGCTCAGCGCGGTGGAGATGAAGAGCTCAGGGACGGCGCCCAGGCGCGGAGTGGAAAAAGCAGGGCAGGGCTGCGGCTGGACGAGAGCCCGCCCCGCAAAGGGCTCCCCCTGCCTCTGTGGCCAGCGCCCCGCTGCCCCCGGGGCTGGCAGGGCGACGCACGTCGTTGATGAGGGGACACAGCTGCCTGGAGACGGAGCAGAAGATGAGCTTGGAGTCCTCGCCCAGGCGGTGGTAGATGATGTTCCGCAGGCTCTTCACCGCCTGCACCGTCACGCGCGCCTCGCTCCGCAGGAACGTGCGCAGGAAGGGCACCAGACTCTTCAGCTGCTTCGACTGCCACGGGACGGGGGGGGGGGAACGAGGACGGGGGGACGGGGGACGGGGGACGGGGGAACAGGGGAACGGGGGACAGGGGGATGAGGGACGGGGGAACAGGGGACGGGGGAATAGGGGACGGGGGACGGGGGGGATGAGGGACGGGGGACCAGGGGACGGGGAATGGGGGACAGGGGACAGGGGGACAGGGGATGGGGGGATGAGGGACAGGGGACCAGGGGACAGGGGACGGTGAATGGGGGACAGGGGATGGGGGACAGGGAACGGGGGACAGGTGATGAGGGATGGGGGACAGGGAGATAGGGGACAGGGGGACAGGGGAAGAGGGATAGGGAGACGGGACGGGATGGGGAGACGGGGACGGGGGACAGGGGGATGGGAGGACAGGGGGATGGGAGGACAGGGGACGGGGGACAAGGGACATGGGGACAAGGGGACGGGGACAGGGAGACAGGGGATGGGACAGTGGGACAGGGGCCAGAGGCCAGGACAGCCCCTCAGCTGGGGTCTGGGGGGATGGGGGCCTGGACCGCCCCTCAGCCCAGATGGGGGTGCTGCAAGGACGGGTGGTGGGAGGCCGGGCCGCCCCGTGAGGTGCAGGGAGGGGCCGCCCTCCCTCGGCCCCCGCCTCCCCGGGGCTCACTTGTGTGGGGTGCAGGGCCAGGTTGCTGATCCCCCGGAGTCCGATTTCCTTCATGATGAGGCTGGGCTCCTTGAGCCAGTCGACGAGGTCATCCATGCAGTCGGCGCCTATGACCTCCGCCACCGACCTGTGCCAGAGCAGCTGCGGATGGGAAGGACAGAGACTCCAGGCCCCGCCCACGACGCCTGTCCTCCCCACGCGCAGGGACTGGGGCGGGAGGGTTGATGGCAGCGGGCCCTGGCTGAGTCGCAGGCTGGGCTCGGCTCCGGGCCCCTTCCGGGGGGGCCTCACCTGCACGTACAGCGTCCTGGCCGTGAGCCTCTGGCGGTGGTCGGCGCTGTACAGCATGCTCCTGATGTGGTTCAGGATCCGGTGCAAGATGTCCGTCTCGCACTTCTTCACGATGCCGCTGGGGACCACGGGGAGAACCAGGGGACGCGCTGGGCTGCGGCGGGGGGGGGGGCACCCAGACCCCGGGAGACGCAGGGCTGCGGGCCCAGGCTCACCTGGCCAGGCCCATCATCCCGATGTAGTAGGACTTGGGGCTGGAGAGCAGGTCCCAGTAGTGGTGGGCCCTGGCGTACACCACCACGCTCTCGTACGCCGCGCCCAGCAGTACCAGCCTCACCACCTCCAGGGCGCAGCTGGCCCACGCCGAGCAGAGAGAAAGATGGCCACCGTGCCCTGGTTTGCTCCCCTCGCCGGCAGGCTGGAGGGCCCCAGGCTGGCTGCTTTCCTATGGTACCCTGGACCCCTGCCGCCATCGCTCTTCCATTCACCCCCCAGCCCCAACCCTCACCCGACCTGAATCCTGCAATGGAGGCCAGAGAGTGAGAGGGACAGAGTCACAGAGAGGCTCAGAGAGAGAATGACAGACACAGAGAGAGACGGAGACACAGGCGCAGGGAGAGAATGACAGACACACACAGAGAGAAACGGAGACACAGAGGAGCTCAGAGAGAATGACAGAGACACACAGAGAGAGACGGAGACACAGAGAGAGACGGAGACAGAGAGAGACGGAGACAGAGACAGAGCCACAGAGAGGCTCAGAGAGAGAATGACAGAGACACACAGAGAGAGAGACAGAGACACAGAGACAGAGCCACAGAGAGGCTCAGAGAGAGAATGACAGAGACACAGAGAGAGAGAGACGGAGACACAGAGAGACAGAGCCACAGAGAGGCTCAGGGAGAGAATGACAGAGACACACAGAGAGAGACGGAGACACAGACAGACAGACAGACACGGGGGGGGGGGCAGCGCTGTGTCTCTCACTTCCGTTCTCCAGACACAGAAGCAGGCGGGACCTCTGAGCAGGAATGTCAGAACCCTTCTTCATCTGTGGCTCCTTTCCATCTGCTGCAGGGGAGCCGAGCACCCGCCCCGCCGCGGCCTCCCCGGCCCTCTCTGCTGCCCGGGGGGAACGGGGGGCCTGGTGGGGGCCTGGCTGACCTGGTGGGGTCCAGATGCTTGCTCCTGCTGCCGGAGGCCTCCTCCTTGGCGTAGATGAGCAGCTTCTGCGGGATGTTCTGCTCCATGACCCAGTAGAGGTGGCACAGCACTGCCAGCAGCAGCCGCGGGTACAGCTCCTGGATGGCCTCGTGGCACAGCTGCCCGGACAGCATCTCATACAGGGCGCACACTGCCTGGGGAGGGGGAGCGGCTCGCCGGGCCTGCCCCCCCCGTGCCCGCACTGCCCAGGCCCCGGCACTGAGGAGGTCAAGGGCCACTCGTGCTGTCCGCTCTGTCCACTGAGCACTCAAGAGGAACAAAGCGGGTGGGGGAGAAGGGGGCAGGGCAGGGCCACTGGGCAAAACCCAGCCACCCAGGGAAAGAGGAAAGAGGGATAAAAGAGAGGAGGGAGAGGCTGGGAGGGTGGTCGAGTGGTGGAGGGCTCGCCTGGCATGCAGGACGCCCTGGGTTCCGTTCCTCAGAACCACAGACACGGGGAAAGGCAGAAGTGGAGCTGTGGCTCGAGGGGCAGCGCACTGGCCTTGAGCAAAAGCTCAGGGATAGCACCCAGGCCCTGAGTTCAAGACCCAGGGCTGGCAAAAACAAAAAAAGAAAGAAAGAAAGGAGAGGGGGGGAGGGGGGAGAGAGGGAGGGAGGGAGGGAGAGAAGGAAAGAGATGGAGAAAGGAGAGAGGGAGAAAGGGAGGGTGGAAGAAAGGAAAGAAGGAAGAAAAGGGAGAGTGGGAGGGAGAGATGAGGAGGGGAAAGGAGGGAGGGAGGGAAGGAGGGAGGGGACCCAGCTTGGCAAGCGATGACTTGGGAAAGCTCTGTGCTCCCCACGCGTGAGCAGCCGCCTCCCCTTCTCCCTGTCCCGGCCCCAGCCCCGCGTGAGGCCTGCTGGGGGGGGCCCGCTGCTCACCGCCACGGGCTGCAGGGCCATCTCCTTGGTCTCCTCCCGGTTCTTCTTCTCCAGAATGGCGATGAGGACCTGCAGGATGTTGATGGCCGTCTCGCGCTGGGCGCCGAAGGCCTTCCACAAGGCCAGCTTGGTTCTGCGGGGCATGGACGGCACTCACCCGGGCGGGCAGGGCAGTGACCACACGCCCTGCGGGAGTGGCCGGGAAGCTGGGCTGGGACCTGGGGGGGGAGGAGAGGGGAGAGGGCCGGGGAGGGCGAGTACCTGTCCCAGGGCAGGGCAGGGGGGAATGGGGAGGGCCGGGGGAGGGGGGATAGATGGATGGAGAGGGCCGGGGAGGGGGAGTACCTGCCCCAGGGTGGGGGGGGAGGGGGTACCTGCCCCAGGGCAGGGCAGGGTGGGGGGGGTTACCTGTCCCAGGGCAGGGACTTGCTGAGCAGCATGGGCACCACGGCGGGGGTGTTGCTGCCGGCCAGCGCGCACATGGCCTGCAGCGTCTCCTCCTTGGTGCTGGGCTCCAGGTGCATGTGGAGCCGCTCCAGGATGCCCTCCACCACCTCCCCGATCTGCGGGCAGAGCCGGGCATGGGGGGAACGCCGTCCCTCCTCCCCACCCTCCTCCTCCCCTCTCCCCCGCCTCCCCCGCCCACCCAGGACACTCAGAGCCCCCTGGCCCTCCTGAGGCAGCGTCCTGGGGACCAGAGCTGGGCCACAGGAGCCTGGCCTGGCCTTTTGAAATCCTTATTATTGTTTGTGTGCCAGTCCTAGGGCTTGAACTCAGCACCGGCATTATTGTGCAACTAGTCCTTGAGTGCGTGCATGTGTGTGTGTTCGCGTGTGTGTGTGTGCATGTGTGTCTGTGCATGCATGTGCGTGCCTGTCTGTGCATGCGTGTGTCTGTGCGTGTGTGTGTGCATGTGTGTCTGTGGATGCATGTGCGTGCGTGTGTGTGTGTGCATGCGTGTGTGTGTGTGTGTGTGTACTCAGGGCTCAAGGCTGGCGCTCTACCACTTGAGCCACAGCGCCGCTTCAGCTGTGTGCCGGTTCCCTGGAGATGGGGAGTGGGGTAGATGGTCCTGTTCCGGGCTGGCTCTGAGTGGTGCCGCTCAGATGGCCGCCCCCTGCGTAGCTACAGTGGCGGGCGTGAGGCTGCTGAGCCTCCCGTTAGGCTAAACAGCTTTGCTTGTGTGGGGAGCCCAGAGCGCGCCCCGGCCCCACCCCGTCCCGCTGTGCTGCTCTGTCTGCACCCCTGAACCCAGGGCCGCGCCCTCAAGTCCAGAGGGCAGCTGGGGACCCTGGCGAGGATGTGGAGCCCCAGGCCCGGGTCAGGCCCCGCCCCCCCGCTCCTGAGCTGCTGGGGGCTCACCTTGATCACGTCTCTGCCCCGCTCCTTCATGACGGCGTTCATCAGCTGGGCGGCCGCCAGCGACGTCTTGAGCTTGCTGTCGGTCAGGCCCTCCATGGCGGTCAGCACCAGGTTGGTGACCTGGATCTGGGTGAAGTGCTCGGCAAACGCCTGCCACAGGGGCCGGGCTGGACATGCGCAGGCCACACCCCTGCCTGCCCCGCCCCGGGGAGGAGGGACAGCCCGCCCCTTCACGCCCCAGCCACGCTGAGCAGAGACCCAGAGCCCACAGGCCAGGGGCAGCGCAGACCAGCCGAGAAAGAGGCAGGGGCCGGTGGCTCCCGCCTGTCGTCCCAGCTACTCAGGGGGCTGAGATCGGAGGACCCCAGTTCTAAGCCAGCCCAGGCAGAAAAGTCCATGAGTCTCTTACCCCCAGTACATGCTCAGAAAAAGCTGGCCATGGTGCTGGGGCTCAAGTGGTCGAGCGCTAGCCTTGAGCACAACAAGCTCAGGGACAGAGCCCAGGCCCTGAGTTCGGGGCCATCTATCTGCCCAAAGTGCCCACCCCGTTCCTCCACGCGGCCCTCACCTTGGCGATTTTATAGGTGTTGTTGTGGAACACGTGGGCGCTGTAGACCACCGTCTTCTCCTCCTCCTCCCACGTGCCCTGCTTCTTCTTCAGCATCTCTGCAACACAGACACAGAGCTGGAGATGGGGCCGCCCTGCACGGCGGAACCCACAGCCAGCAGAGGTGGTGGTGGGAGGGGAGGGAGGAGAGAGAAGAGGGGAGGGGCGGGAGGGAGCCCCGTACGCTTCTGCAGCAGGAGGATGCTGTAGAGGCTGTAGACGGCCTGGGAGGACAGGAAGGAGATGTTGTCCACAGAGTCCTGGCAGCGGATGGCCAGCATTCTCACCAGCCGCCCCAGCCGGGGGAACTGAATCTCCACCTGGGGGGAGAACCGGAGTCACCTACCCCCCCTCCAGGAAAGGAATAGGGGAGGGGGAGAGAAGCCTGTGGGCCAGAGACAGGACAGATGGAGGGGGGGCTCAGGATAGGCAGGGCTGGGGGACAGGTAAACAAATGGTTGACAAAAGATGGGTGACAGCTGGGCAGGCATACTCCTAGCTACTCAGGAGGCTGAGATCTGAGGATTGTGGTTCAAAGCCAACCCCAGCACTGAAAAACTTGAGACTTATCTCCAATTAATCACCAGAAACCCGGAAGTGTGGCCGTGGTTCAAGGGGTAGGGTGGTAGCCTAGAGCTGAAGAGCTCAGGGACAGAGTCCAGGCCCAGAGTTGAGTTCAAGCCCCATGACCCACAAAAAAAAAAAAAGAAAGAAAGAAAAAGAAAA
Organism: Megascapheus bottae; assembly: GCF_031878675.1. NCBI lineage: Eukaryota > Metazoa > Chordata > Mammalia > Rodentia > Geomyidae > Megascapheus > Megascapheus bottae. Next base: position 1,132,955 of record NC_143545.1, read on the forward strand.
AGAAAAGAGATGGGTGACAGGCGCTGGTGACTCACCCCTGTAATCCTAGCTACTCAGGAGCCTGAGATCTGAAGCTAGATATAGATGGATGGCTAGATGGATAGCTTAGACAGGCAGGCAGGCAGGCAGGCAGGGGACAGATGACACGCACGGAGCGAGGTAGGTGGCTGTGCCTTAGGCCATGAAGTCCACATGGGATCCGTGTAGACTCCCAGTTCTGGAATGACCTCCACTATTGCCTGCCTGGCTCTCCACACCCCTGCCTCCCCCAAGTCTTCCTCAAGTGCTGCCTGCTGTGTGGAGATGAGGCAGGCTGTGCCACGCAGAGGAGGGGAGGAAAAGGAGGGAGGAAGAGGATAGCAGACGGGGTGGGGGGGAGACAAGAGAAAATAGGATGGATCTGGAGGGAGGGAGGCTAAGTGACCCGTGTCATCCGGTGTTATCCCTGCCCTGCAGGGTCGGGGGGAGGGGGCAGCAGGGCTGGGAACAGGCCCACTCACTTCAAAATTATTCATCTGTGCAGTAAATCTCAAGACACGCGCGGTACACCACACGGCCCGTTCCCGTTCATTGTCCTTGTGTGAGTTCAGCCACGGGTCCAGCATCTGGACGGAGGAGAAGAGGAGGCGCCTGACGAGGGACCCTCCAGGCTGGAGGGGCTGACATTCCAGCAGCTTGGCCACCCGTGCATGGAGGGTGAGCCTGGCACGGGGTATTTTCGTGCCCCCAGCCCCTCAGGACTGCCATACAGTGCGGTTCTAGACACTGGCCCCACGGCTTGCAGTGCAAACGTGGGGCCTGGCTGCATGTGCCCTGTTCTCCTGGACCAGGAGACGACGGCACAGAGGTCCTGACCACCCAGGACCTCGCCGTGTGCCTGTGCCTGGAATGAGGTCTCAGAAAATCGCCAAGTTCAAGTGAGTTCTGACTGAAGTAGCAGGGGCTGTGTGCTCCGACTGCCATCCCAGCTACTGGGGGGCTGAGATCTGAGGACTGTGGTTCAAAGCCAGCCAGACAGTCCGGGAGACTCTGGTCTCTTATCTCCAATGAGTGACCAGATAACCAGGAGTGGAGCTGGCTCAGGTGGTTCAGTGCTAGCCTTAAGCAAAAGAAAAAAAAAATTACAGAAACAGAGGCAGCACCTAGGCAGAGTTCAAATCCCACAACCAACAAAAACAGAAAAAAAAATGTGCTTTATGAATGAAGGGGAGGTGGAGACAGAATGGACAGATGTGTCCTTGAGTGAGCGCAAGGTCCTGAAACCCAGAAGGCAGAGGCCCGCCAGCCCTCACAGCTGCCTGGACCACGACCGGGTGAGCAGTTCTAGGACAGGGTGTGCCGTGTGGGTCCCTGCCGCCCGCACACTGACCTCCAAGCACACGGAGACCTTCGAGGGCTCTTCGATGACGATGGCTTCCATCAGCATCTGCAGCGCATACATGGTGACACGGAATAGCTCCTGTGGGGGGGGGGGACGAGGGCTGTGGTGGACAGATGGCGCTGCCCCCATCCCCACGCAGGCTGACACCAACAGCCAGTCCACCTGCCACGCACTGGGTCCTAGGGGTGGAGGGGGCCCTGAAAGTTCGCTAACAGCATAGCTTCCCCCCAAAACCCTGGACCCCCAACCTCGACGCTGGGCTCCGGGCCTGGGTCTCAGGAAGCAGGCGGGGGCAAGGCTGAGGTCTGGCATGGCGCAGATGAGAGAGTCCCTGGGACCTCGCTGAGAGGGGAGGGGAGGGAATGGGGGTGCAAGAACCCTCTGGGCTCTCCCTGTACCAGCGGGGACTCACACGAGGATGACGAGCTGGCAAAGGGAGCCCCTCATTCCATGGGAAGGCACATAAACTTATATCATAAAAATGATCAGCCGGGCCACATAAATTTATATAATAAAAACACAAAAACAGCTGGGCGCCTTAGCTCCAACAAACCATCAAAAAGCCAAAAGGAGCTGGGCGCAGGCGGCTCACGTCTGTCATCCCAGCTACTCAGGAGGCTGAGATCTGAGGATCGTGGTTCAAAGCCAGCCCAGGCACACAGTCTGTGAGACTCTGATCTCCAATGAACCACCAGAAAATCAGAAGTGGTGCTGTGGCTCAAGCAGTAGAGCGCCAGCCTTGAGCATAAAAGCCCAGAGACAGCGCTCAGGTCTATATTCGAGCTCCACTCTGGCAGAAAAACAAAACCAAACCCACCACTTAGGACACGAAAGATTTCCTGGGAATGAAATGAGACCAGAAAAAGGAACAGAGGCCCTCTCTCCTCCCGTAAGAAATGGAGTTAGGACTTCTCCTCCCGTGAGGATCTTTTTTTTTTGCCAGTCCTGGGGCTTGAACTCAGGGCCTGGCACTGTCCCTGAGGAGCTGGGGTCACACCACTGAGGAGAGGTGTGAGGCGCAACTCCAGTCTCTTGGTGAGATCCGACCTGCCTGACCTGCCAGCAGGGCCTCCTGGGTCCCCTGCTAATCACCCCACCGGCCTCCAGCCCCCACGACAGGAGGTGGGAAGTCACCACGACAGCCAGGCCCTCGCCGGGCGTGGAGGCCTCCTTCTTCATGATGTCCGAGGGCGGCAGCGCCAGCACACTCCTGCAGCACGTCCGAAGCAGCTCGGCTCGGCTCTCGCTCTCTAAGATGGGCTTGAACTTCCTGAGAGGTTGGCGGTGAGGCAGGGCAGAGGAGTACAGGGAGACAGGGACCCAAGAGGGAGCAGAAGGAAAGGTAAGGGAAAGAGAAAGAAGAGGAGATGACAAGAATGGCACTGAACGTGAGAGCAGGAGACTCACACTTCGCATCCCAGCTACTCAGGGAGCTGAGATATGGGGCTAGTGGTTCAAAGCCAGCCCGGGCAGGAAAGTTGGTGAGACTCATCTCCAATACACCACCAGAAAACCGGAAGTGGCGCTGTGGCTCAAAGTGGTAGAGTGCCAGCCTCCCTGAGTTCAAGCCCCATAACCAACAAAAATAAGTTTTTTAAAAAAAGAATGGAATGGAGGGAAGCAGGCACAGGGTCCCCACAGTTTGGGGGTGACATTGCTGCTTAGTCCTTCAGGTGTTCTGAGGGAAATGGACCAGGAGGTGGCCTCACAGCAGAAGGAGGCCTAGAGCTGACGTGACAAGGACTGACAGAGACGGGAGAGGCAGTGGCCCCGAGAAAATCGCAGCCAGAGAACCGGGTAGACATTGCCCGCGGGTCGCTGTGTCAGCCTGGGACCCTCACAGGAGACACGGGAGCAGAGACTGAGGGATGGGAAGGGATTAGGAGACACAGCGGGGTCAAGTCAAGACAGACTCAAGCATCAAGAACAGTCCACGTGGCTCCCACCTGTCAGCCCAGCTCCTGAGGAGGCTGGGATCAGGAGAACCCCAGGCCCAGGCTAGTCCTGGGCCAGAGGGTCTGTGAGATGCCCCCAATCTCAACAAGGAAGACACTTCATTTGGGATTGATGGGGAGCAGGGTGGCACTGATTTTTAAGACGCGCTAAATTCATAAATCAGGTTCATAAACGGAACCTGTTTCTACAATTAAAGATTAGACGATGACAGATACAGAGATGACAGATAAATGATAGCCACTAGAAACATAGACTTAGATGATAGATGGTTGATTGACAGATCACGGCTGGATAATAGATGGTAGGTGATTGACGGATGAACATAGGAGAGATGATGACCAATGATAGGTAGGTGATAGATTGATAATAGATTGACAGATGATAGACTGACATGTAGATGCATAGAAAGAGGATAGAAAGATTATTGGGCTGCCAGCGACTCAGGAGGCTGAGATCTGAGGATTGTGGTTCAAAGCCAGCCCAGGCAGAAAAGCCCTGTGAGGCTCATATCTACAATTAACCACTCAAAAACCAGAAGTAGGCCGGGAGTGTGGCCTAGTGGTAGAGTGCTGGCCTAGCGTGCACGAAGACCCGGGTTCGATTCCTCGGTACCACATACATAGACAAAAGCTGGAAGTGGTGCTGAGGCTCAAGTGGTAGAGCTCTAGCCTTGAGAAAGTCCAAGGACAGTGCTCAGGCCCTGAGCTCAAGCCAGGACTGGCAAAAAAAAAAAAAAAAAAAAAAAAAGGAAATAGTGCTATGACTCAAATGGTAGAGTACCAGCTTTACACACAAAGAGGCTCAGGGAAAGTGACCGGGCCCTGAGTGCAAGCCCAGCAACCTACCAATCCCAGCTGCTCAGGAAGCTGAGCTCTGAGGATCACAGTTCAAAGCCAGCCAGGGCACCAAAGTCTATGAGACTTTGATCTCCAATGAACCACCCAAAAAACCGGAAAGACTGAGCTTGTGGCTCCAGGGGTAGAGCGCTGGTGTGGAGCTGAAGAGCTCAAGGAGTGTCCAGGCCCTGCGAGGGCAGGCGAGCGGGCGAGAGAGAGAGAGAGAGAGAGAGAGAGAGAGAGAGAGAGAGAGAGAGAGAGAGAGAGGGAGAGGGAGGGAGAGAGAGAGAGAGAGGGAGAGAGAGAGAGAGAGGGAGGGAGGGAGGGAGGGAGGGAGGGAGAGAGAGAGAGAGAGAGAGAGAGCTAGAGAGAGAGAGCGAGAGAGAGAGAGAGAGAGAGAGAGAGAGAGAGAGAGAGAGAGAGAGAGAGAGAGAGAGGGAGAGAGAGAGAGAGAGAGAGGGAGGGAGGGAGGGAGGGGGGAGCGCCGGGTCACCTGAAGTCAGTGATGATGCTCATGGCCATCTGTCTGATGGGACTAGACAGCGTGTTGATCGGCTCGCTCCTAATCACATCCTGCAACAGAGACCAGGACGACTCAGAGCCCAGCTCAGCCACTGCCTCCTCCTCCTCCTCTTCCCCCCCACTAGGCAGCCCCCACCCCTCCACTCCCAAGTCCTTTCCACTTTCCTCTCAGATTCACGGGGAGGGGGGGGGGGGGCTCTCCCCTCCGCCCTCCCCCCTCCCCTCTCCCCCTCCTTTTCCCCCTCCCCTCCCCCTCCTTTTCCCCCTCCCCCTCCTCTCCCCCTCCCCTCCTCTCCCTCCCCCCTCCTCTCCCCCTCCCCCTCCCCCCCTCACCACCATGAAGTCCACGATCTCCAGCTTGTGTGGAATGTTGCTGCAGATCAAGATGTGCTGCTGGCTCAGGACGCTGGTGAGATGGGACAGCGTCTCCAGGTAGCACAGCTTCAGATTCTCGTCCTGCGCAAGGCGGATGCTCA
>NC_143545.1:1138325-1220825 GCF_031878675.1 Megascapheus bottae
TAAGGCCAGGATGTTGTCCAGGTGTTTGAAGACGGCGTCCGTGTTGTCCGAGATGATCTGGCCGTAGATGTAGTAGATGGTGCTGCACACCAGCCCCCACTCCTTCTGCCGCATCTCCTGGGGAAGGGTGAGGGCAAGGTGGCCTTCTCCCTGCTGGATGGGGAAGACCTCACGCGCAGAAAGCCTGCGTGCATGCGTGGCCGAGTGGTAGTGGTCGGCGCAGGCCCGCGACGGGAGGCGGGGCGCTGTGGGCCCCCGGGGAGGCCCGGCACCTTCACGAGTTTGAGGAATGGGCGAGGAGTTCTGATCCGTGAGCGCGGCGCCATACTCCTGCACTTCGTCCAGAACCACCTGCAGGTGCCTCAGTGACACGATGCTGAATGCCACCGCGATGCCCTGCAGCAGGTGAGGGCCCCCGAGAATTTAGGGGAGATAAGGGAAGGCACTTCCCTCCGCCCTGGGGGCTGGCATTGTTTGAGGTTCAGAAAGAGAACTTGAGCTGTTCCTAAGAAGGGACTTTTTTTTTTATTTTTGTCGGCTGTGGGCCTTGAACTCGAGGCCTGGGTGCTGTCTCTGAGCCCTTCAGCTCAAGGATTACGATCTACCTCTTGAGCCACATCTCCATTTCCAGTTTCCTTGTGGTTCATTGGAGATAAAGAGTCTCACAGACTTTCCCCCCCTGCCCCTGGCTGGCATTGAACAACAATCCTCAGCTTTCAGCCTCCTGAAGAGCTGGACGATAGGTGCGAGCCGCCAGCCCCTGGCTCGATGGAGAAGCAACACTTTAAAAGCACAGGAAATAGGGGCCACAAAAGAGGGACTGCCCAAGAGGATAAAGGAAATGTGCTGCTTCATTCTAATTAGATTGTGGACCAGAAAAAAGTCACCAGATAGTGGCCCCAGAACAATGTCCAGCTCCTGAATCTATAACTGATTTTGCTGACTTGAGGATTACTGCTTTGGGGATTTCTGGTTTCTCTGATGGCAGACAAGCCTTTATTTTTACATGGCTATATACTGATGCATTTGTAAATAAATAAGCACTGTGGGCACAACTTCCTGAAATAATTGAAAAAAGAAAATAAAAGCTGGGTGTCTGTGGCACACACCTGTCAGCCCAGCTACTGAGAAGGCTGAGATCTGAAGGTTGAGGTTCAAAGTCAGCCAGGCAGAAAAGTCTCTTTATCTCCATTTAACCACCAAAAAGCCAGACATGGAACTGTGGCTGAACTGTATAAAGCTCTAGCCTTGAGCATGAAAACTCAGAGACAGCAGTACCCTGGCCCTGAGTTCAAGACTTAGCTCAGGAACCAACAAACAAACAAAAAAGAGGGAAAAGAGAAAGAAAAAAAATATATATAGCAAAAACACATGGGAAAATGTGTAGTTTGAGGAAGTCTCCAGGAAGGGTATACAAAACTTCTCCTGGCTGTTTGCCTGTATCTGTGTGTGTCCGTGACTCTTGTACAAGTGTCAGGTTATATCAAGACATAAAGCCCGTTAGCCCTCTCACTTCATAGCGGCACAGAGAGGTTCAGCAGCTCGCGGGGGTCACAGGGCTGCAGAGGTCCCAATTGAAGATAAAGAATGAGCCCGAGGCAGCAATGTCCTTACCTCCCTCTCCAGCAGCTCCTGGTGGGAAGTGTTCAGAATGGACCACAGAATCCTCTTTACCAGCCGGGGGTTGTTGGTGGTACTCATGGTGTAGCCGAGGAATTGGTACAGGAAAGCCTGTGTGGCGGGAGGCAAGGCCAAGGCCAAGGTCACACAGGGCTTGGCGGGAGGTCAGGGCGGCCAGCTGGGAGAATGGCCCGGTGCTGCAGAGGTCAATCACCAGTTGCTTCTGGAGCTGGCGGGGTGGGTGACGAGGGCTCAAGCTGGAGGGAGGACAGAGTGTCCTGACAGGGAAATGCACAGACGCAGACACACCTTCTCCTCGTCATTGTCCACGAGAAAAGTTATCCTGCTCAGGACGCCCACCGTGAGCTGCTCCATCCAGCTGTCATTGCTGATGGCCACCAGAGACTGACTGGAAAACTGAGGAAGTGGAAGAGGAGGGGGAGGGGAGGGGGAGGGAGGGGGGAGGAGAGGAAAGGAGTGAGAAGTGGGGGTGGGGGCAGGGTTTGGGGGTTCCAGGAGCCCACTGGAAGAGGAACCTGAGGAGTGGGGCTCCTGAGAAGTGGAGGATGCTACAGGGCCATCTGTGGGTGAAGGTGACTTCTGGCTTGCAGGACCAGCTGCCTCCCCTCCCGCTGCCTCTGGACATAGGTGTCATGTGGGAAGGTGACAAGGCGTGTCCCCGGCTCTGTCTATGCTACTGGCCAGGCGTGGAGAGTGACAGAGAGGCTTGGATTGAGGGGGTCCGCAAGGGCCTGTGGTGTGGGGATCCCTGACCAAGGTCTACCGCAGGGCGTGTGGGGAGCACTCACCTGGAGTAGCCTGAGCTCCCACTTCCTCTGATTCAGGTTCTTCTCGCCGTAATCTGCAAACAAGGAGACCCATAGAAACTTCCAGGCCACAAGAAGAGGGAGCACCATGCAGTCCTGCAAAACTGCCCACTCTATCCAGGCCCTGATCCTCACCCCAAGAGATGAGAGCCGAGTGACAGCAAGGCTGGCCCCGGGCTGTGTGAGGTCCTCCCCTGCCCCTCCCCCCAGCAATCCCGGCAGACCCACGGGAGGATGCAGTTGTTCCCCCCCCCCCCCCGCACCATCCAGGATCTGCAGCATCTCTGGGATGGCCTTCTTCCACAGCTGGCCTACACAGGAGTTGATAACAGGGTGCAGGGAGGTGATGGGGTGCAGGGCGGATAAGAGCTTCAGGGACCTCACCCCAAACAACTTCTGTCTGTAGGGCTTCAGAGCAAACAACTGAGGAGGGAGAGGAGAACGGGAGGCAGAGGGAGAGGAGGGAAGGGAGAAGATTAGGAGAAATCTGTGGGATGGGGTCCTTGAACTTAGGCCCTCCTCCTCCTCCCGTCTCAGCTCTTGAACAGGGCCCCCAAAAGGTCCTCCAGCAGGGCCATGCTCTGCCCTGCCCACCCGGCCTGTCCTGCCCCCAGCCGGCCAGCCGAGCCCACGCCCCTGTCCTTCGAGCTACAGAGGTGAGCTGTGGTGGCCCCCTGCCCCTCACCAGTGCCAGGCACGCTGAGAACAGTGCTGCACTGGCCGCTGACACCAGTGAGAAGGCCTTGTGCAAGGTCGGCCCTTGTCAACAGAGAGGCTGTCTCTCCTTCCCAGGCTCTGGGCCTCACCACCAAGCTCCCCGCTTCCTCCCCCACGCTCACAGCTTGAAATGTTTCACCCACAACACTGCCATTTGGCTCTAGCTCCTCATTCCATACACAGGGAAACTCGTAGGTCAACACAGGAGGATTCCACTGTCTGTGCAGTGACCGGACTGCAGGGACAAGTGGGGGAGGGGTGGTTGATGGATAGTTGGAGAGATGGGTGGGTGGATGGATGGATGGGTGGGTGGGTGGATGAATGGATGGGTGGGTGGGTGGATGGATGGATGGATGGATAGTTAGATGGATGGATGAATAGGCAGATGGATGGATGGATGGGTGGGTGGGGTGGGTAGAGGGAGGTTAGATGGATGGATGAGTGAATGGTTAGATGGATGGATGGATGGATGGGGTGGGTGGATGGGTGGATGGATGAGTGAATGGGAAGATGGATGGATGGATGGATGGGTGGATGGATGGATGGATGGATGGATGGGGTGGCTGGATGAAGGAGTGGATGAATGGATGGATGGAAGGTTAGCTGGTTGGTTGGCTTCGCAAATGGGCAGATGGATGGATGGGTGGTTAGATGGGTGGATGGGTGGGTGGGTGGGGTGGGTGGAGGGAGGTTAGATGGATGGATGAGTGAATGGTTAGATGGATGGATGGATGGATGGATGGATGGGGTGGGTGGATGGGTGGATGGATGAGTGAATGGGAAGATGGATGGATGGATGGATGGATGGATGGATGGATGGATGGATGGATGGGGTGGCTGGATGAAGGAGTGGATGAATAGATGGATGGAAGGTTAGCTGGTTGGTTGGCTTTGCAAATGGGCAGATGGATGGATGGGTGGTTAGATGGGTGGATGGGTGGGTGGGTGGGTGGATGGATAGAAGGTTGGCTTGCTGGCTTGGTGAATGGACAGATGGATAGGTGGGTAGACGGGCAGATAGAAACATGGTGTCCACTTACCACAAGTTGGGTGAAGAGCGACTGTGGGGAGGTGACCTGGGTGGCTAGATTAAAGGGGAAAAGGAAGGAGCAGCCAGTTTGCCGGCAGCCCACCTTCACCGCATCAGACCAGAAGAAAAGACAAAATGGAAAACAGCAGCTATGTTGGGGGCTTGTGGCTTAAAAAGCCACACCTTTACACCTGCAGCTCAAATGCAGAGCCCCAAGCCACGTGCTGAGTACACCTGGGCCTGGAGGGTGGACTTCAGGGCGGTGCCTGTCTGCAGTCTCAACTCAGAGCTCAGCAGGAGGGCCTGAATCCCAGGCCTGCCGCGCTGCATCCTGAGATCTGGTCTTCAACAACCAGACACCATTTAAAAGCGACCATCAACAAGGAGGCGGTGTGCCCTGCTGGTACCTGAGTGGCCCTGGCCCCCGCGCTCAGCTCACCCCCACGCCCCTGCAGGGCCCCAGGGCCTCTGTGTGTGTGTGGGGGGGGTCTCCAGCTACTCCCAGCACTCACGTTTGCGGTGGAACCTGACGAGGTAGGGGAAATGGCCCAGGGCCGAGGACTGCAGGGCGATCTCTGTGGCCGCCTTGCTCAGGATCAGGAAGGCCTTGAGGTTGGTGGGGTGACACAAGAAGGTGACCAGCTTGGGTAAAGGTATCTGGCAGGGGACACGGCGGGCACCTCAGTGACAAGACCTCACCAGCCCCAGGCCTGAGCTCTCCAATCCCAAGACCTCCCGCAACCCAGCCTCCTCCTCCGTTCTCTCCCATCCTTCTGTCTCCTCCTCCCTCCCTTCCTCCCCCTCCCCATCCCCTGCTTTCCTTTTCTCCCTCTCTCTCTCCGTGCCTTGGAAACTGGGCTTGTGATAGGAACTGGGGGCTAAGGTCAGGAGCCAGGCCTGGGATGCAGGATCCTTCCAGGCCCCTGCGAGGTTGTGGCGAGCCTGACATCTGCTTCCCCCCACCCAGCACAGGAGCAGTGCAGCCAGAGGGCCACTTGCTCTGACTTTACAGCCGGAAGCTGGCTCAGGCTGCAGACCCACACCCAAAAGGACTGGGGGGCAGAGACCGAGCCCCTTCTCCCTTTGGCCCCAGCTGGCAGTACCATCTTCAGGATTCTCAAGCACAGCAGCTGCATGTCCTCTTCATGCTGGGTAGAGAAGGGACGATGAAGACCCCGGAAGCCCTGCCAGCCCACGGAGTCTGCCCCAGGCCCTCCCCTGCTCCCCTCATCCAGTCTGTGGACGCTGGAGTCCCGTCCCTTTCCCAGCAGCCCCCCCACTCACTGAGAAGTCCCACTGGCTGAGCCTGATGACGTAGGAGATGACGACGTTGCCCTGGGGCAGGAGCAGGTAGCCGTACTCGGCCAGGATCTCCACAAAGCCCAGCAGTGCCGTCCGCACCTGTGCCGTGCGGCAGGTCAGGGGGGCAGCTGGGGTGGGGTCCTCCTGTTCCAGTGAGGACACAGAACCGGAGCAGAACGCGGAGGTCACCCAGGACACCCCGCTCCTGACTCCACGCTTCAGGGTGACTCGCGTGGAAGCGGGCAGAGCAGACCACCAGGCACTCGCCCCACCTTCAAGTCCCAGCCCCTGTGTGGCGCCTCCACCCTCCTGGAGGCCACGAAGCCCTGTGTGTCCCCGAGATAGCAAAGTGGCAGGAGCCGGGGAGGAGGGAGACCCTGAGCTGCAAAGACAGCCTGCAGGACGGGGACAGCCCTAGACCTGGGGCTCAGAAACCTAAACCCAAGGACCAGCGACCCAGCTGATAAACGCGTGGGGGAGCTGAACGGTTTCTCGGGAGTACAAATGGCCAACAAATACGGCAGGGAAAGTGCAAATCAAACCACCTCTGCGGTGCACGCGGCCTGGCCCCTCGTCCCGTCCCGTCCCCACTCCTGGCCACACGAGGCATCGTGCCCACCTGCCCGCACTCCTCCTGGATCACCAGGATCACCGAATTCATCACCTCGTTCTTTAGCACCTCCGTCTGGACCACTAGGTTTTGAAAACAGGCAGGCAGCGGAGTGAGTGGATCCCGCCGTCTCCCTGGGGGAGAATTCTAGACACAGCCACAGTGGGGGTCCCTTCCCTGCGGGGCCCTTCCCCCGCCCCCTGCAGCTGGCCACACAGAACTTAGCCTTGACCTTGACTCGCCTCCCTCCTCTGACCTCCGCACTTTGGGGCTTTCCACTGGGTCTCTCAGGCAAAACCCATCCCAGCTAACCCAACCCAGCAACCAATCAATCAATGGACATATCTCTTGGTCTCTACATCCCAGCCACAACTGGCTATGTCTAGAATCATAGCCAAATTATAGAACCAGGGTTTTTTTTTTTTTTTTTTTGGCCCCTTTCTCTTTCTGGCCCCGCTCGCTCCGGCCCGGCTAGGCCCCCCTTTCTAGCTCAGGCCCCGCTCGCTCCGGCCCTGCTCGCTCCGGCCCACTCGCTCCGGCCCCGCTCGCTCCGGCCCGGCTAGGCCCCCTTTCTAGCTCAGGCCCCGCTCGCTCCAGCCCCGCTCGCTCCGGCCCGCTCGCTCTGGCCCAGCTTGCTTCTGCCTGGCTCGCTCCAGCTTGCTCTTGGCCCCGCTCGCTCTGGCCCGGCCAGCTGTCGCTTGCTCCTGGCTCTGCTCGCTCTGGCCCCTTCTCGCTCTGGCCCCGCTCGCTCTGGCTCGGCTCGCTCCCGCACGCTCAGGTCCTGCTCGCTCCGGCCCCGCTCGCTATGGCCAGCACTCTACTACTTTGGAGCACAGTTCTACTTCCGGTTTGGAGTGGTCCATTGGGGATAAGAGTTTTATGGGGACTTTTCTGCCCAGGCTGGCACTTTAACCGCTAGGCCAAACTCCCGGGCCCCAGAACCAGGGTTTTAACTCAAGGCCTTCTTGCTTGTTTAGCTGGTGCTCTACCACTCTACCCATGGCATTCAGGTGAGTGTGTGTGTGTGTGTGTGTGTGTGTGTGTGTGAGTGCTAGGGATTGAACTCAGGGCTTCACATTCTTGCTCAGCTCTTTCACTCAAGGCTTTACCGCTCGAGCCACAACTCCACCCTGGCTTGAACTCAGAGACTGGGTGCTGTCCCTGAGCTCTCCGCTCAGACATAGCACTCTATTACTTTTTTTTTTTTTTTTTTTTTGCCAGTCCTGGGACTTAGCTCAGGGCCTGAGCACTGTCCTTGGACTTTCTCAAGGCTAGAGCTCTACCACTTGAGCCTCAGCACCACTTCCGGCTTTTGTCTATGTATGTGGTACCAAGGAATCGAACCCGGGTCTTCGTGCATGCCAGGCAAGCACTTTAACCACTAGGCCACACTCCCGGCCAGCACTCTACTACTTTGGAGCACAGTTCTACTTCCGGTTTGGAGTGGTCCATTGGGGATAAGAGTTTTATGGGGACTTTTCTGCCCAGGCTGGCTTCAAATCGTGATCTTCAGACCTCAGCCTCCTGAGTAGCTAGGATTACAGGCCTGAGCAACTGGTGCCCGGCTCACCTCTGAATTTTTACTGGTTAATTGGAGATTAAGAGCCCCGTGGCCTTTTCTTACTCATGCTCTCTTCAAACCTTGACTCTCAAGATCTCAGCCTTTTACAGAGCTGGAATGACAGGAATGAGCCACCAGCAACTATTTCAGCCCCTATTTTTGCTGCTTATTTTGCAGATAGGGCCTTTTTGTTTGTTTTTGGTTTGGTTTTTTGGTTGGTCGTGAGCCAGCACACCCGGCAAGAGATAGGGTCTTCTAGGAGCTTTTCTGTCGCAGCTGGCTGTGAACTGCAACCCTCCCATCTCAGCCCCTGAGCAGCCAGGGTGACAGCTGTGTGCCCACAGCTCCTAACTCTAACCTTCTTTTCACCACTCTCATGTTCCATCTCCCGCGGGAAGAAGACAGAGGGAAAAAGGAGTCTCGGGCCTGGGGCCGGGCCCAGTTTCTGCTCACCCTCTCGAAACACCTTCTGGAAGACCTGGAGGGCGGACAGGGTCTTGGTGGAATCCTTGGACGCCATGGATTTCAGGAGCAGCACAACCACGTGCTTGCTGTACAGCTTGGCTGGCAGAAGGCCGAGAACACAAAGGCAGCTGAAGCCGGTGCTCAAGGCCAGCCCGGCAGGACACTGCAGGTGACTCCCACCTCCCACAGACCACCTGAAACCTGAAGTGGAGCGGTGGTTCAAGTGGTAGAGGGCAGGCCTTGAGCACAGCTCAAGTGCGCAGATCCCGAGTTAACGCCCCACAGCCGACAAAAAGAAAAATGCACTACGCGCGCGCACACACGCACGCACGCATGCACGCACGCACGCACGCACACACACACGCTGGGCCAGGGAAGCTGAGGACTCACTCAGGATGTAGAATCCCTGGAGAGCAAGGATGTGGCACTGCACAGAATGTACGCTTCTGCTGACCTCGGTCTCGCTCACCTGAGGGTACACCAAGTCCCTCAGACCCGAGGGGACTGTCCCCAGGTACACAGGGGAAACGGAGGCACGAGGCCAGGGAAAGGGTGCAGCGCTTGGCCACACACAACTGAGAACCGCTGTTACTGGACGTAGAGAGAGACAATGGATAACAAATCAATTCTGTAAGAGAAGTGCCCTTGCGGCCGGGAGCGGAGCCTGGCCTGCACGTCGCCCCGGGTTCAGTCCTCAGAACCACACACAGAGAAAGCCGGAAGGGGTGCTGGGCTCAAGTGGGAGCACTAGCTTTGAGCACAGAGAGGCTCAGGGACAGTGCCCAGGCCCTGGGATCAAGCCCCAGGACTGGCCAAAACAGAGAGGAAGGAGGGAGGGAGGGAGGGAGGGAGGGAGGGAGAGACATTCTGCAAATGACCTGCTCTCTCCTCCCTGCTCAGGACTGTAATAACCACAGCAGAGATTAGGAGAAACAGCAGGGTGCCCTCCTCTTCTTCCTCTCCCTCTCTTTCTCCCTCCCCTCTCTCCCCCTCCGTTCCTCCTTCCTCTCTCTCTCTCTCTCTCTCTCCCTTCTCTTTCTCTCCCCCCCACCTCTCTCTGGTGCCAATACTAGGACCCAGGCACTGCACTGTCCCTTAGCTTTTTGCTCAAGGCCCACGCTCTATCACTTGGGCCACATCCCCACTTCCAGCTTTTGTTGGCTAACCGGACATTAGAATCTCATGGGACTTTCTTGCCATGGCAGGCTTCAAACCTCCATCCCTGGATCTCAGCCTCCTGAGCAGCTAGGATGACGGCACCAGCTAGGGGTTTGTCTGCAGGAGTCGAGGACCTGCGGGGCTGGCTGGGGCGTCCCCGACCCGCTGCCTCCCCGGGTAAGCCATGTACATGCATCAACACGAGCAGCATGTTTGTGATGTTTTCCACCTGGGACTCCAGGTTGACGCCGCCGTAGCCGCTGTGCTCCAGGGCACCCAAGAGCTGGCAGAGGCACTGGGGGTGAGAGGACTGGAGTCAGGGCCAGGCACCCCCCCCACGCCTGCTCCTCCACCAAGCAGCAGGTTCAGGGTCTACCTCTTCACACCTGAGCCTGACCCTCTCTCCCTGCCCACTTAGTTTAGGCCACACGCATTTTTAGCATTGCAATACCAAACTAGATAAAGTATGGCGACCCAAAGCCAGGTGCCGGTGACTCAGGCTGAGATCTGAGGAGCGCGGTTCAAAGCCAGCCTGGGCAGGAAAGCTTGTATGACTCTCAACTCCAGGTGATGCTGTGGCTTAAGTGGTGGACCTAGCCTTGAGCAAAAAGGAGCTCTGGAGCTCAGGGACAGCACCCAGGCCCAGAGTTTGAACCCTAGGACTGGTAGAAGGGAGGGAGGGAGGGAGGGAGGGAGGGCAGGCAGGCTGGCTTCAGTCTGCTTTGGCCTGTAGGCCATCCCTCGCCATCCCAGCATTCCTCACTCCATGAGCGTGGTCTCCATGGGTGAAGCATCCCCCCTCCCCTCTCCCCCCCTCCCCTCCCCTCCACAGTCACCTGGGAAATATAGAAAGGTTCCAGCTGGACGGACGCCAAGGCCATCAGCCTGCGAATCAGCCAGTTCACCTGGTTCCGGAGTTTGGAGGGTGAGATGAGGAAGAAGAGGTGGCCCATTATTATCAGCGCTTGCTCGGTGACCTGTGCCACGGGAGACAGGGCGCGTGAGCCTGAGCTCTGGGGAGAAGGCTGGACAAGCCTGGATGCGACAGCCTTGCCTCAGCTGGCCCTTTATTCCCTGTGGACACAAGCACTGAGAGGCACAGAGGACTGAGGCTCAGTAAACCCGAGCAGCCTGACTAAGGGACGGATGCACAGCAGGAGTAACGGGGTGGTGTCTTCTGACAATGGAGAGGGAGCGCCCTGTCCCTCCGCCCCACCAGCCCCCCAGCACCTTTCCCCTGCTCTGCAGAGGCCAGCGGTTGAAGAGGACTCGCAGGGTGAGGTAGGCCCGGATGGACACAGCTTCCAGCGTGGTGTCCATGGCTTCGGCGTCCTCGGGGCCCAGGTCCAGCTGCTTGCGGGCATTGAGGGCCAGCCCGCTGAGCACTGGGGAAGGGGTTGCATGTGAATGCCACAGACACGACCCTTGAGCCCTGGCCCCATCGCTCTGGCGGGGGGTCTGTTTGCCCGCTCCCTCACCGCCCTTCCGTCCGGGCCACCCGGACTCAGGCAGGAAACGGGCCAGGCCGGGCAATGCCCACGATCCATCCTTGCCCCAAGCATGAGCCTCTCCAGCCATGTGCTGCACTCAGACACGCACAGCCGTGGCTGCACCCGCCCTGCCCGCCAGCCCGCGGAGCCTCACCCTGGCACAGGGCCAGCCGGTCCTTCTCGCTCAGTGCCACCCTCAGCAGGCCCAGGACGTGTTCCCACGTGGCCCCTATGTAGGCGGCTGCTCCTGAGGGGAGAGGTGGGAAACGTGCCCTCTGGCCAAGGGGGAAAGCGCCAGCTGAGGTCCAGCGCTCAGGCCCGGAGGTCAGGGTCCTGTGGTCACGGGTGCGCATGCGCCCACACACGTTTGATTTTTCTTCATAACTGAGTAGTGTGTAAGTATGTGTGAGTGAGTAGTATGGGTAGAGTAGCCGCTGCTGGACACTGGAACTGGCCATGGAAAAGCCAAGCCAGCCATTTCCCCCCCTGGGCCTGGTCTGTCACCTCGCCCTGCCGCCCTCGCCCAGCCCTCCATGCACCCTGGTAGGAGAGGGGAGGAGGGGTGAGCCGTACCCGGGCTGAGGTTCAGTTTTCCCACGGCCACCAGGAGGCTCCGGGGGGGCAGGCTGTACAGCGGAGACCTGTCCAGGAGCTTGATGATGACCGTGCCGGGGTAGTGGGAGCCCAGCGCCGTGAGGACCACCGTGCTGATTTCCTCCAGCTCCTCCCCCGGCGTCTGCAAAGACAGGGTCTCCAGAGACTCGCCCCTTTCCACAGGCCACTCCCAGTCTCTTCTATGGAGACAGAGGCAGCCGCCAGCCCCAGCCATCTGGGGAGGGAGGGGCAAGAGAGATGGGGAGGTCTTCGTGCTCTAGCATGTGTTGGGGGCGGGGTCTGCCGTTTCAAAGCACTGAACCCCGCCACAGCTCTGAGCAAGCCTCAGAAGGAGGAACAGAGCTTGGGGACACATGGCAACATACCCCCCCCCCCCCCGCAGCTAGAGGCATACATGGAAAGACACAAGGCACCAAGCAGGCAGAAGAAAGACAGCTCTTAGTAGGACGTCAAGGAACGTGACTGAGCCGGGGACCAGGGACAGCGGCCTGTCATCCCAGCCGCCGAGGGGGCTGAGATCTGAGGACTGCGGTTGGAAGCCAGCTTAGGGAGACAAATCGGAGAGAGTCCTACCTCCAAGAAGCAAAAGAAATGACCCTAAAGTGGCCAGCAGATGGCGCCAGTGCACTGCACTGGGCGGTGAGGTGATTGGCAGAGCCAGAGGCGGCTCAGTCACCCTGAAGACCGCCCTCCCTCTTTCCAAGCTCACTCCTTCCTCTCCGTTCACCCAGTCTGCTGGGGTCACGGGTTCTCCGTGGGTGTGGTGGTGCCTGGGATGGAGACCAGGGCTGCCTGCATGCCGGCAAGGCCAGTGCTCCTCCACCAGGCCACACTGCGGCCAGGGACTCCAGTAAAGTGCTCAGAACCTCTCTCCCCCGCCCCCTCCCCGCCCCGCCCCGGCCTGCAGGCACAGGTACCCACCACCTTCCGCAGGTAGTTGATGATGATGTCTGCCACCTTCTGGCACAGAGCGCTGGACATCTTGTTGTTTAAGATCCGGACGGCGAGCACCTTGAGGGACTCCAGGACCTCTCCTGGGGGCAGCTGTGGAAGAGACAGGGCCTCAGGGAGGGCTGAGGGGTGGGGCGAGCCATGACAGGGCATCCCAGGAGGTCATGGTAAAGCCAGGCCAGGGTCCCACCGGACTGCCTGGAGCCCAGCACGCCTGGCCCCGAGGCCGGCCGGCCAGCTCCCTGGGGGGGGGGCGCTGCCTGGGCTGCAGCCAGGCTGGCAGCTGGTGGGGTGCTCACCTGGCTGGACACTTGGAGAGCCTCCAGAATGTACTCCATGCTCTTTCCCCGGATGCTCCATTCCGGGCTCTGCACCACTTGCTCCACCATCACCACAGGCATCTCTGCCAACCACGAGGCGTCTCCCGCCTCTCTGGGGGAGGCAAAAATGGGCACAAATCACGCCTGCCATCCCAGCTACTCAGGAGGCTGAGATCTAAGGATCCAAGTTCAAAGCCAGCCCAGGGAAGGAAAGTCCCTGGACTTGTTTTGTCGTTGTTGTTGTTAGTTCTAGGCTCGAACTCAGGGTCTGGGCGCTGTCCCTGAGCTCTTTAGCTCAAGGCTAGCACTGTGCCACTTTGAGCCATAGCGCCACTTCTGGTTTTCTCATGGTTCCTTGGAGATCAGTCTCACAGGCGTGCCCGGGCTGGCTCTGAACCGCAGCCCTCAGATCTCAGCCCCTGGAACCTGGTTGGGTTTTTGCCAGTTCTGGGGCTTGAGCCCCACAGTTGGTGATCCCGAGCAGACTCACCTCCTCACAAGGCCCGACTCTCCGCAGTCACCCACACCAGTGGGCAGCAACAGCTGTGCTGGACAGTGCCCACGCCTGAGAGTCTTCCCAAGGGCATGGGCCAAGTGTGGAGAAACAATCCGGATTGTCTTGGCAACCTCCCCTGGAATGCTCAGCCTAGAACCAAGCCCACAGCTCCGGTTCTAAGGATCCTAGCAGCAGAATGGGGCTTGCCTCCTCCTAGAACTCAGCCTCATGCTAAGTCCCCCTGCCCCTGCCGTGTGGCACGGGGGACACTCAGGAATACAGGTGTCAAGGAATCACTTAACAAAAAAATGGCCTTAGCGCTGGTGGCTCACGCCTGTCATCCCAGCTACTCAGGAGGCAGAGATCTGAAGATGGTGGTTCGAAGCCAGCCCAGGCAGGAAAGATTGTGTGACTCTTACCTCTGATGAGCCACCAGAAAATCAGAAGTGGTGCTTTGACTCAGCGTGACAGAGCACTGGCCTTGACCATGCAGAAGCTCAGGGACAGCATCCAGGCCCTGAGTTCAAGCCCTAGGACTGGCAACAAAGAAAAGAAAACACATTTAGCAAGTTTCATTTAGCAAAATACACCGCCCCCCCCAAAGGAAAGCTTTCATGGCACAAACAAAAGCTTTAAGTCAAGCCCTCTCCAATTTTTCACTTTGTTTCCCGTCCTGGGTTTTGAACTCAGGGTCTGGGCACTGTCCCTGGGCCCCTTGGTGGTCAAGGCTTCTGGTTTTTTCTGCCTATTTTATTGGAGATAAAAGTCTCACAAACTTTCCCACCGGGGATAGCTTGGAACAACAATTCTCATCTCTCAGCTTCCTGAGTAGCTAGTATTACAGGCATGAGCCATTAGCATCTGGCCCTCTCCAATTCTTATGGTATTAGTTTATAGTGCCTCAGTTCTAAAAAATAATTTTCATTTTACCAGTACCAGGATTTGAACTCAGGGCCCCACACTTGTTCAGCTTACTTGTTCAACTGGCCCTTTACCACCTAGACCACTTCTCCAGCTTGGCTTTTTTTCTGGTTAATTACAGATGGAGTCGTATAGACTGTTCTACTTGGACTGATTTGAACCAGAATTCTGTATCTCAGCCTCCTGCACAACTAGCATTACAAGTATAAGCCACCAACGCCCTACAATAGATGGACCAAATTCCAGGAACTCACCTGGACATGAGTGAGACCCTATCTCAAAAACACTTCACATTGGGGGCTGGGAGTTTGGCCTAGTGGTAGAGTGCTCGCCTAGCATGCATGAAGACCCGGGTTCGATTCCTCGGTACCACATACATAGAAAAAAGCCAGAAATGGTGCTGAGGCTCTAACCTTGTGAAAAAAAATCAAAGGACAGTGCTCAGGCCCTGAGCTCAGGCCCACAACTAGCAAAAACAAAAACAAACAACAACAACAAAAAAACACTTCACACACACAAGACTGGGGGTAAGGCTCAAGCATTAGAGGGCCAGACAAGGAAACACACTAAGGGAGCATGAAGCCTTGAGTTAAAACTCCAGTATCAGCAATAGAAGAAGTGGGGGAGGAGAACAGATTTAGTTTAGCCACTAATATCACATGCTAGAGTTTTGTTTTTTTTTTTCCAGTCCTGGGGCTTGAACTCAGGGCCTGAGCACTGTCCTTGGTCTTTCTCAAGGCTAGAGCTCTACCACTTGAGCCTCAGCACCACTTCCGGCTTTTTTCTATGTATGTGGTACCGAGGAATCGAACCCGGGTCTTCATGCATGCTAGGCAAGCACTTTAACCACTAGGCCAAACTCCCGGCCTACATGCTAGAGTTTTAAAATCCTGCCTTGAGAAAAACTGGAAGAGGTTTTAATTCTCTAATCCTCGGGGTACAGAATGAGCGCCACAGCTCCCCCCCTGGAGCCCAAGTCATGGACTGCTGTGCCCTGGCTAAAAGCTTCCCCGGGAAAGCTTGACTGAAATACCTCATCTCAAGACTATACTTTCAGGGGTCATTTCTATAGTGTGAAATACCTCATCTCCTACAAAACCCAACGCATATCATCATAGGCTGGAGGCATGACTCAAGTGGTAGAGCACCTGCCCAGCAAGGCATGAGGTCAAAAGAGTGAAGGAAAACAAAAACCCAGCCAGGGACCAAGAAATCATAATCCTGGCTACTCAAGAGGCCTGGAGTTCAAGTCACAGCAAGAGAAAAACAAAAAAAGCAGAAAATAAAATAAAATAAAAAGGCTGGGGGGGCTGGGAGTTTGGCCTAGTGGTGGAGTGCTGGCCTAGCATGCACGAAGACCGGGGTTCGATTCCTCGGTACCACATACATCGAAAAAAAAGCCAAAAGTGGTGCTGTGGCTCAGGTGGTAGAGCTCTAGTCTTGAGAAAACCCAAGGACAGTGCTCAGGCCCTGAGTCCAAGCGCAAGACTAGCCAAAAAAAAAAAAAAAAAAGGCTGGAAGAATGGAGGTGTGGCTTGGGAGGAAGCACCTACTGTGAGACAGAGGTCAACAGCTGCAGAGGGCCCTCTGCTTGGTCTTCCCATGGCCCCGATGTGTGGGACTCTGCCTGGGGAGTGGGGATATTGTAACCTATGCTGTGCCTGAAATGGATTGGCCCTATGCAAATAAGGTGTAGAAAAACGGACCAATCAGAGAATACCTGCTGGGCCATGCTGCGGACTTAGCAGGGACCTAGCAGGTATAGAGACAGGACTTTTTAAACAATCTTGCATTTTCCAGAATCAGTGTCCTGAGTTCGAGCTGCAGGACTGGCAAACTAACGAAAAGAGAAAGAAATAAAAGGACTGGCCGTGCTTGGGCAAAAATGTGGAGTAACTGGAACATCCTCACTCTTTGCCATGCCTTTGGGAAGTTGGCTGCACACCCCAGTGAAAACCTATGACCTAAACTGAGTCTGTTGCCTCACATTTGTAATCCCAGCAACTCAGGAGGCAGAGACGGGAGGACGATGAGAGCCACAGGGAAGCGTGGCTCCACGTAAGACCACATCTCAAAATAAAATAATTTAAAACGTAAACCACAGCCGGGAGCGTGGCCCAGTGGTAGAGTGCTTGCCTAGCATGCACAAAGACCCGGGTTTGATTCCTCAGTACCACCTACAGAGAGAGCTGGCAGTGGTGCTGTGGCAAGGACAATGCTCAGGCCCTGAGTTCAAACCCCACAACTGGCAAAAAAAAAAGTAAACCAGCAAGAGAAGCCAGTGGCTCACGCCTGAAGTTCAGGCATGCTGAACTCAGGAAGCTGAGATCTGAGGATTGTGGTTCAAAGCCAGCTTAGGCAGGGAAGTCCGTGAGACTTGTATCTCCAACGAACCACCAGAAAACCAGCAGTGGAGCTGTGGCTTAGAGCCTTAGGAATCGAACCCAGGGCTTCATGCATGCTAGGCAAGCACTCTCTACCAGAAGCCTCTCTAATCATCTTAAAGGAAACAGCTAAAGAAAGACTCAGGAGACACCCCCACAGCCCAGCCACTTAACTCCCATCCCCTTCCAGCCACAAAGCGCGGAGGACTGCAGCATGCCTTGGCATTTTAACTGCACCCCCTTTTCTTGGCCCCTGCTCTCAGTTCTCCCCCGCCAGCCTCAGGCCAAGGTCCGCCAGCTGGAGAGACTGCGGCAGGTGTCCCCCAAAGTGTAGCCTTCCCAGGAGTTAGGTCTTGCCCCAGGCCTTCATGGGGTCTCTGGGCTGGGCCCATTGGAGTGACACCTCTGCAAAACCAAGGGGTTCCCAGCTCCATCCCTGGGAACCTCCTCAATATCTCCACTCAGTTAAACAGGGACACCAAACCAATCCCCTCCAAATATTCTGGGGTCACAGGGCCTGCTGTGGGCAGGTACATGGAGTCATGGGGCCCAGTGTGGACAGACACACTCGGGGTCACGGGGCATGGACGGACACCCTTGGGGGCACGGGGCGTGGAAGGACACCCTTGGGGTCACGGGGGGTGGACAGACACCCTCGGGGTCACAGGGTGTGCATGGACACTCTGGGGGTCACGGGGTGTGCATGGACACCCTCGGGGTCAGGGAGTATGGACAGACACCCTGGGGGTCACGGGGCATGGACGGGCACCCTCGGGGTCACGGGGTGTGGACGGACACCCTGGGGGTCACGGGGCGTGGACGGACACCCTCGGGGTCACGGGGCGTGGACGGACACCCTGGGGGTCACGGGGCGTGGGCGGGCACCTGGGGGTCACGGGGCGTGGGCGGGCACCCTCGGGGTCACGGGGCGTGGACGGACACCCTCGGGGTCAGGGGGCGTGGACGGACACTCTCGGGGTCACGGGGCGTGGACGGACACCCTGGGGGTCACGGGGCGTGGGCGGGCACCTGGGGGTCACGGGGCGTGGGCGGGCACCCTCGGGGTCACGGGGCGTGGACGGACACCCTCGGGGTCAGGGGGCGTGGACGGACACTCTCGGGGTCACGGGGCGTGGACGGACACCCTGGGGGTCACGGGGCGTGGACGGACACCCTGGGGGTCACGGGGCGTGGACGGGCACCCTGGGAGTCAGGGGGCGTGGACGGACACCCTGGGGGTCACGGGGCGTGGACAGGCACCCTCGGGGTCACGGGGCGTGGGCGGACACCCTGGGGGTCACGGGGCGTGGGCGGGCACCTGGGGGTCACGGGGCGTGGGCGGGCACCCTCGGGGTCACGGGGCGTGGACGGACACCCTGGGGGGTCACGGGGCGTGGGCGGGCACCCTGGGAGTCACGGGGCGTGGGCGGGCACCCTCGGGGTCACGGGGCGTGGGCGGGCACCCTCGGGGTCACGGGGCGTGGACGGACACCCTGGGGGTCACGGGGCGTGGACGGACACTTTCGGGGTCAGGGGGCGTGGACGGACACCCTCGGGGTCACGGGGCGTGGACGGACACCCTGGGAGTCAGGGGGCGTGGGCGGGCACCCTCGGGGTCACGGGGCGTGGGCGGGCACCCTCGGGGTCACGGGGCGTGGGCGGGCACCCTCGGGGTCACGGGGCGTGGACGGGCACCCTGGGGGTCACGGGGCGTGGGCGGGCACCCTGGGGGTCACGGGGCGTGGGCACCCTGGGGGTGCCAGGCCTGGCTGGCCCTCAGCCCTCCCGGGCCTGCATTCGCCCCGGGCCCGCGACCCCGGTCCGCGAGCCGTGCCTGGGGCTCCCGAAGGGTCTGCGGCTCGCGAGCGGGGCCGGGGCGGGGGCGCGGGGGGCAGGATGGGGGCGCGGGGGCGCCGGCGGGCCGGGCCGGGCGGCGGGAGAGGAGAACCAGCGTCTTCTTCTTCTTCTTTTTCCTTTCTTTTCCTTCCTTTTCTCTCCTGACGTTCCCAGCGCCGGCCCGGTCGGTCAGGAGCCCAAACCGGCAGAGCGGCCGCCGTCTCTAGAAAGTTCTCCGGCCCCGCCCCTCGCCCCGCCCTCCCCGCGGCGCCGACCAATCGCGGCCGCGCTCGCCCCTCGTCCCGCCCCTGGCCCCGCCCCGCCGCCCGCCGCCCGCCGGCGCGGGCCGCAGAGCTGCGCCAGCCCCGGAGCGCGCGGACCGACGCGGGCGCCGCGCTGCCCCTCGGTCCCCCGCGCCGTCCTCGGTCCCTCCCGCCGTCCTCGGTCCTCCCGCCGCCCTCGGCGCCGCGTCCGCCCGCCCTCCGCCCTCCCCGCCGGGCCCGCCGCGCGCTTCCCGCCTCCCGCAGCCAACGGCGCCCGCGCCGAGCGGCGATGACCGCCGAGGAGATGAAGGCGGCGGACGGCGGGGCGCAGGCGGCGCCGCTGCCCCTCGAGGGGGTGGACATCAGCCCCAAGCAGGACGGGGGCGTGCTGAAGGTGAGGCCCGGGGCGGGGCGGAGCGGCGCCCGCCCGCGAGGCGCGGCCCGGGGCCCGGGCGGGGCGCCGCGCACGGGGCCGACCCCGAGCCCTGGCTCCCGGCTCCCGCGGCCCCGGGCGGCGGCCCCGGGCGCCTCGGCCCCGGCCCTGGAGCGCCCCCGACCCCCGTCCCCGCCTCAGGAGCCGGCGCGCCCGGCCGGGCCGGGGGGCTCGGGCCCGCGCGCGGAGCCCCGGCGAGGTCACCGGGGCGGAGCGGGGCATGCCGGGACCTGTAGTCCCCGGGTTGGGGTGCCGGGGAGGCCGGGGTCGGCGCGGCCCGGGACCCGCGTGTGCGCTCGCTCGGCCCCATTGTTCCCGTGTGGCCCACGTGTTGGTGCGGGGGGCCGGGCACGTGGGGCCCCGGTCATCCCGGCGCCCCACGTGTGTTGGGGGGGGTCCTGGCTTCGGCAGGGAGTCCACACACACACACAGAGACGGGGGGCCGGCTTTGCAGGGCCGGGAGCACGTGGGGGGAGCCCCCCCTCCCTCTCCCCAGGCTGACATTGCTTGGGGAAAAAGCGCACTTGGGAAAGGTCGTCCCTTTCTCTCCTCCCGCACCCCAGTCCTCCCAGGGAGTACCTGGGAGATGGCTGTGGGGTCCTGCCGGTGTGGGCCCCCCCCCCAGCTCCTCCGCCTAACGGATCGGGGCCCCCGGGCCACGCCACCGGCCTAATTTAGGGAGCCATGAGTTCTCAGCGCTGCAGAGAAACTTAAGAGCCCCTGTGCAGCGCTTTCTGGGTTTGGTCTTGCCACAAGGCCAGGAGGTGAGGGTTGTTTGCCATGGCTGTTTGGTGGTAAAGACAACCTCACCTGAGGTGGGGAGGTTCTCTAATGGAGCCTCGTGTGGTGGGGGTACTGGGCCCCTCTTCTCTCGGGCCTGCAGGTAGCTCTGGGAGTCACTCTTCTCTCCCCTCCCACCGCAGGTCGTCACGAGAGAGGGTACGGGCACAGACACACCCATGATAGGGGACCGGGTCTTTGTTCACTATACTGGATGGCTTCTAGATGGCACCAAGTTTGACTCCAGTCTGGACCGCAAGGACAAGTTCTCCTTTGGCCTGGGAAAAGGTAGGCAGAGCTGCTGGCGGGCTGACACGCTAGGCCTGAGAAATTCCTGTGCCTCCTCCCCCCAAGCTTGAGCCTCCGGTCCCAGCTTTAGGCTGAGGCAGGTCCAGGAGCTCACGACGAATCTGGACGACATAGGCTGTCTCCTCTCAGAAAGTAAATGACTAGTGACCAGAACCAAGCTGGAAGAGCGACTGGCCACCGTCCATGGTGTATTCTGTGACCACAAGCTCTCGGTGGACTGTCATCCTTCTTGGCTCTTTTTTTTTTTTTTCCTGTGCTGGTTCTGGGGATTGAATTTGGGGTCTTGCACCCCTCTCTTCTGCTCACTGCTAGCGCTCTACCACTTGAGCCTCACCACTACTTAACAGCTTTTTGCCAGTTGGAGATAAGAGTCCACTAGTAGCTGGGATTGCATGGGAGAGCCACGGGTGCCAGGGAGCAGCCTCCTGACCCCTGCTCAGAGTGTCCTGTCCGCCTCTTCCTGCAGGGGAAGTCATCAAGGCCTGGGATATTGCTGTGGCAACCATGAAGGTGGGGGAGGTGTGCCAGATCACCTGCAAGCCAGAGTATGCCTATGGCTCTGCAGGCAGCCCTCCCAAGATCCCTCCCAACGCCACGCTGGTGTTTGAGGTGAGTGTCAGCGTGCCAGGCAAGGGGCCAAGCCTTATCTCAGCCCTGGCCTGGCTGCCCTCCAGCCCTTCCGGCTTCTTAGAGACAATGTAGCCAAGGCTGAGGGCTTGGCCCCAGGAGGAGAGGTGGGGAGAGCAGCAGTCTCTGCTGCTCCAGAGGCCAGGAATGGTGGCCCCAGGTTGGAATTAGGGCCCACAGAGCCTTCCAAGACTCAGCTTGGGGCGTTCTCACAGGGCAGAGTCCAGAGGGTGCCACGAAACAGTGGAGGCCTCGTGCCTGCAATCCTGCCTGCTCAGGAGGCAAGATTTGAGGGTGGGCAGGAGAGTCCACGGGAGTCTTACCTCCATAGAGTGCTGGCCTCGAGTGAAAGAACGAACAGCTGGTTCCCACTCAGGCCCCAGGACCGACCGACCGACACACACACACACGCACACACACACACACACACACACACACACACACACACACGCACACAGAACGGGTGTGCTGGGCCTGGGGTTCGGGGGGGTCACAGGTCCAGGCTGTGAAGTGCACAAGCCCTGCAGCAGGTCATTGACAGCGCCCAGGGTGGCATCTGGACGGCCTCTTCTGTCCCCAGGGGGCGCTGGCCCTGGGTCCCCACTCCACACCCCGGGGAGCCAGGGCCCAGGAAGGAGGTGCTCTTGTCTGTCTGGCCTGTAGGTGGAGTTGTTTGAGTTCAAGGGAGAGGACTTGTCGGAAGAGGAGGATGGGGGCATCATTCGCCGAATCCGGGTCCGCGGGGAGGGCTACGCCAGGCCCAATGAGGGCGCCATCGTGGAGGGTGAGGCCCGGGAGGGGCCCCTCAGGGTGGCTTTGGGCTTGGGCCTGTCCTGGCACGTGGTGTTCCCGCTGCGTGGAGTCGGGGTGTGCTCGTTGGGTGCCGGCCGCTCACTGCCCCTCTTCCCCCAGTCGCACTGGAAGGGTTCCACGAGCACCGGCTGTTTGACCAACGAGAGGTCCGCTTCGAGATCGGGGACGGGGAGAGCCTGGACCTGCCCTGCGGGCTGGAGAGGGTCATTCAGCGCATGGAGAAAGGGGAGCGCTCGGTCGTGTACCTCAAGCCCAGGTGAGCCGTGGGCCTGGAGCAGGCAGGGGAGCCTGTGTCCAGGGTGGGCAGGGGCCTGTCTTGCCTGCCTTATAGCCGGAGCGGCCCTGGGGCCTGCATTCCTGGGCTGGGACCCCAGTTTGTCTTTGTCCCTCCTTTGCTGACTCCCAGATTCCGAGGGATTTTCCTTAGTCATTTTTATTTCTATTATTTTGGGGGTATGTGCCAGTACGGGGTTTTAACTCAGGCCCTGGGGTGCTCTACCACTTGAGCTGCAGTTCCATTTCCAGTGTTTTGGTAGTTTCTTGGAAATAAAAAAGAAAAGCAAGGGAAGTGGTGAGGTGAAGAGTTCAGAGACTGTGCCCCGGTCCAGAGTCCAAGCCTCATGACCGACCCCCCCTCCCCCAAAATAAAACACAGAAAGAGGAAAAAAGCAGGGTGAACTGAGACTGGCTTTGTGGTAGAGTGCTTGTCTAGCAGGCATGAAGCCCTGAGTTTGATTCCTCGATACCACGGACACACACAAGGCCAAAAGTAGCGCCGCGGCTCAAGTGGTAGAGCTCTGGTGTTGAGCTCTGGGTACTGTTCAGGAACAGTACCCAGCCGACTTGAGATCTTGATTGTAAGATTCCCACCTTTCGAGGACTCGGCTGGGGTTACAGTGAGCCTACGTGCCTCGACTCCCAGGGTTTTCATCTCCCGGGCCCTGGGTCACTCACTGACCCACCACGGTGGGCAGGAGTGGGGCAGGGTCTCCCACGGCCGAGCTGATGTCCTGGGGCTATCTACTGTGTGCCGAGATCAGGGGAGGATTTGTGGGCCTGGAAGTGTCTGGTCTCAGGAGAGGGCAGGAAGCCTTGGTCAGCCTCCAGGGTGACCCACGCCTTTTGCCGGTGGTGTCCCTCCAGCTACGGTTTTGGCAGTGCTGGGAAGGAAAAGTTCCAAATCCCGCCCCAGGCTGAGCTCATTTATGAACTCCATCTCAAGAATTTCGAGAAGGTGAGTCTCTTCGGGCTCTCCCTTTCCCTGGAAACCGGCTCCAACCCACTGGTGGCCCCGAGAACACTGACCGCTCTGTCCCTCCCTCGGGGGAATGGCAGGCCAAGGAGTCCTGGGAGATGAGCTCCGAGGAGAAGCTAGAGCAGAGCGCCATAGCCAAGGAGCGAGGCACTGCGTACTTCAAGGTAGGCAGCCGCCCTTGTCCACCTGGCAGGCGGGGCGAGCGGGGGCCTGGGGCCGAGCCCTGAGCCTGCCTCCCATCCTAGGACGGCAAGTACAAGCAGGCCCTCCTGCAGTACAAGAAGATCGTGTCCTGGCTGGAGTACGAGTCCAGCTTTTCCAGCGAGGAGCTGCAGAAAGCCTCTCCTCTGCGTCTGGCCTCGCACCTCAACCTGGCCATGTGTCACCTGAAACTGCAGGCCTTCCCGGCTGCCATCGAGAGCTGTAACAAGGTGGGGGCTGAATGGAGGGCTGGAACTCAGGGTTGGTGCTGTCTCCACCTCGGTTTCTAGCTTTGTGCTGCCTGCTTGCGCTAGCTTCAACCGTGAACCCCAGGTCTCAGTGTCCTGAGTAGCTCGGGTTACCCCAGAGTCTTCCACTGAGGGCCCAGTGTGAGGCCCCTGTGCCCGCTGAGAGGCTTGCTGGGGGGGCTGTGTGGTCTAAGGTCTTGCTGGGTTCTCGCCCCTTAGGCCCTGGAGCTGGACAGCCAAAACGAGAAGGGTCTCTTCCGCCGAGGGGAGGCCCACTTGGCCGTCAACGACTTTGACCTGGCACGGGCCGACTTCCAGAAGGTTCTGCAGTTCTACCCCAGCAACAAGGCGGCCAAGACCCAGCTGGCTGTGTGCCAGCAGCGGATCCGCAAGCAGCTGGCCCGGGAGAAGAGGCTCTACGCCAACATGTTCGAGAGGTTGGCGGAGGAGGAGCTCAAGGTGAGGGCCCCTGGCACCTGTGCCTGTCCGTGCCAGGCCTCGCTCTTCCTAGAGCAGAGGGAGGAGCACGGGTTCCTGGTGCCTGGGCAGGCGGTGGCACGTGTGTGCCCATACACGTGGGCATTTGTGTGTGCACACAAGTGATGTGCTTATGTGCTCAAGTGCACAGAAGGCCACCTGGAGGCTTGCCCGTGCTGTGTCACGCACGGGCACTGCAGCCACGGCACAACCAAGACAGCAGGTTCCTCCACTTTCTGTTCCAACGTGTCTGCTGTCGTCTGGCTGGTCCTGGGGCTTGAACTCCAGCCTGGCCGTTTCCCTGAGTCTTTTCACTCGAGGCTGCAGCTCTACCACTGGAGCCACAGCTCCACTTGTGCCTGGCCTTCCACGGCTGGCTTTGAGTCAGTGATCCTCAGATCGCAGCCTCCTGAGTGGCCAGGATAGCGCGTGGGAGTCAGTAGCCTGGCCGCGTCTAGAATCGCCGTGCCCTGTTGGAAGGGAGGTGGGCTTCCTTCTTAGGGACCCCGTCCTGTGTCCTTAGCAGGACAAGACAGAGGTGGCTTCGGGAGATCATCCCACCGAGGCGGAGATGAAGGAGAACGGGAGCCAGTCCCAGATGGAGACAGAAGCGTAGCCCCACCTTGCCCCGCAAACACGGAAGACTTTTGAGTGAATTTAGACCTTTATTTTTCTATCTGGTTGGATGGTTGGCTTTGGGGGTGGGGGGTAGTTCAGAGGGTGTCCTGCCCCCCATCCCCTCCTTACAGGCGAGCGCGTGTCCACACACACACTAGTCAGAATGCTAATTTATTCTGCTTCCTGTTCGGTCCTTGTTTCAGAGGGGAGGGGAGAGAGGGCAGGGGTGGGAGGTGCTGTGCAGCAGGGTAGAGAGGGAGAGCCCTGGGCAGGGTGCTAGGGTTGTGCCCGTTGCCTCTTCCCCTCCCTACCCAGAGTGGCCCGCTGTCTTGTGGAGCTGGGGTGAAGGCCTGCCCCCATTCCCCTGTCTCCCCTCCTGTCCGCATCCCATCTCTGCCAGGTTGTGCCCTGCCCTCTCGGCCTCTGTCCCTGCTGAAGGCCCAGGTGCCACTCAAGTCCTGTGCTTGAACAATAAAGAGGATACACAAAACAGTGTCCACAGCCTGCTTCAGACTGGGGGGGGAGGGAGGGCAGCGCTGGCCCGCAGTGTCGTGTGAGGAGCGCTCAGGGTGACAGTCCCAGCCGCCACCATCCCCAGGCAAAGCCAGGACCGCCTCGCTCCCAGGGTGGTGTGGCTTCCTCAAGACTCCCAAGACAAAGGTGACAGTGGTGAGACAGCTGCCACGGAAGCCTTGTCTTGTGCCAAGAGCCCCAGTGAGCTTGGCTGTGCAGCCATCCCGCAAAGGAGGCGTGGATCGACCCCCACACAGGTGGGTCGGGTGGAAGGCCTGCCTGACGGTCCCCGCCAGTCCAGGCTGCTGCTTTCCTTGTGCAAAAACCTCAGCTAAGATCTCCTGGATGTTTCTGTGGGGTCCCAGGGTGGAGCCAGGGCTCCTGCACAAGGCAAGATGGAAAGGGAAGATTCCCGCCAAGGTGTGAACTCTGCTCTGGGCCCTGCTCCCTTTCCCCACGCACAAATCTTATGCAAGGGAGGGGCTCAAGTGAGACGGGACGGCATGCAGCTGCAGAGAAACAGCAGCAAGCTCTAGGTGTACCACACCCCTCCTCAGCATCGCTCCCAGCCCCTGCCCTGCTCTCCTGTGAAGAGCCTGCCACATCCCGACACCCCTCCAGCGCGTGCAGCCGCAGCACCGGGCCCTGCTCTGCACTGCCCAAACACCGCGTGCTGAGTGAGGACAGGGCAGCTGCTAAGTGCTTCGGCGAGGTGGTTGCTGGGAAATGGCTTGTGGTAGAACGCCCTGCTCTCCCAGGATGGATTCGCCTTGTTCCCACTACCGGATGAGGGCTGTGGTGGGTTCAGCCGGGTATGGTAGTGCATGCATCTTAATCCCAGCACTCACGAGGGACAGGGAACGGAACGGGTCATTAAATTAGTACCTATCGGCATAGGTGTCGGGATGCATTTAGGGGTTCTCATCCCTCATCCTCCCTGCTCTAAGTGGCCGTGAGAACTGCCCATCCTCTGTTTTGGGCCCTGGTTTGAATAACGCCGTTACCCCTTCTCCCCCCAGAGTTTTGAAGGTCCTGGACAAGACAGCCGGGGTGGGGCCACCTGATCTGCCATGCAGGGGAAAGTGGTCAGGACCCCCTGGAATCATGCCTGCTGAACCCTTCCGCCCCTCCTGCCTCACAGGCCTGCCCCTGTCACTATGCCAAGATGGAAAGCAGAAAGCCAGGCTAGGGTGCTTGGGCAGGGCGCTGTGGCTTCCCGCACTGGCAGGCTGAAGCAGGAGAATTCCAGGCCAAGCTTGCGGTTCTGGGATCTGCCCCTGCAGACCTGCAGTTCCACTTGTGTGGATCCAGATTCCGGGGTTACAGGGCAGGAGAGGTACTGGGAGTACACAGGTGGAGCCTTCGCTCTGACCCTTGTGCCTTTCCACCTTTCAGACTCTTATTTGGCTCTTGACAAAAGCCTTAAAAAGGCATGACACTCAGCTGTGGTCAAAGTGACAGGGCCTTATGGTAAAGATTATTTACAAAGGCCATCAGCACTGCTCTGGTGCAGAAGGATCCAGTACAGAAAGCCAGAATGATGAGGAAAGTGAGATTTAGGCGCGGCGAAAGGCTGGGTCAGGCCAGGGTGTTTGGTGACCAAAGCAAGCTGATCAGCCGACTTTCTCCTGAGAACTTATCTTTTTCTTTGATTTCCCCCCCCCCCCCAGTCCTGGGCTTGGGCTCAGGGCCTGAGCACTGTCCTTGGACTTTCTCAAGGCTAGAGCTCTACCACTGGAGCCTCAGCACCACTTCCGGCTTTTTCTATGTATGTGGTACCGTGGAATCGAACCCAGGACTTCGTGCCTGCTAGGCGAGCACTCCACCACTAGGCCACACTCGTGGCCCGGCTCCTGAGCGCTTGTGTTTATCAAATCAAACACGATTTCAACTAAAACGGGAACATGACAGCACAGGGAAACAACCGGAAGCCACCTGGGCTCCACGGTTCCAGGTGGACTTAAAACTTAGATGGCTTTGCCCGCCCCTTCCGCTGGACGGGGAGAGCTGACAGTGACGGTCAGCGTGGCAGCAGGGAGATGCTAAGGGGGCTGCTGCTGCTGCTGCTGCTGCTCGGGAGGCTGAGATCTGAGTGTCCTGGGGTGAAGAGCTCGGGGACGGCGCCCGCCAAGTGCGCACACGAGGACACGCGTGTCCTTCATTCCATGACCGCTCGGATCACGCACACGCCGGAGCCTCCGCCCGCGGGGAGTCAGCCCGCCGCCTTCCAGCGCCCAGGGCCTTCCGACGTCCCGCTCCCGTGTCGCCACCCCCTTGATTGACAGCTAGGAACCTGCGTTGCCAGGGCAACGGAGGAAGGGGTCAAGGTCACTAGGGCGAGCCCTGAGGAGCCCCGTTGCCAAGGGAACAGGTCAGCAGCCCCAGCGCTCCCCCCCCCCTCGCAGGGCCGGCTTACCTGCGCGCGCCACAGGCAGCTGGAGGAAATGAGTGGCCCGTTCAACTGTCACTCACCGCCGCCCCGGGAGGCGGAAGTCCCGCCCCCTCGTGAGCCGGCTGCGTCACTTCCGGCCGCACGGCTGTCAGGAAGTGGCCGGGGCGTCTGGGGCGTCGTCTAGCGCCGCTCCCCGGTCCCTCGGCCATGAGGTCGGTTAGCTACGTGCAGCGCGTGGCGCTGGAGTTCAGCGGGAGCCTCTTCCCTCACGCCGTCTGTCTCGGAGACGTGGACAACGACGGGGTGAGTGAGGCGCCGCCGGGCCGCGCGCAGGCGCGGGCGGGGCGGAAGGGGCGGGGCTGGGGCCGGAAGTCTGAGGCTGAGCCTGAGCATGCGCACGAGGGCCGCCGCGGCGGACGGAGGCCTGGCGGAGCAGGACGGCCTCCCCAGCCCGCCCTGTCGGGACCGCTGGCACCTTTTGGTTAAGGAGGGTGCAGGATGGACCCTCCCGCCCTGCTGTGCGCGCCGGGGCGGACCCGGTGAGCTCGGTTAACTTCCGCCTCAGCTCCTTCAGAGCCTCAGAAACCGGTGGAGACGGGAGAGCCCGGCCGGCCTGCCTGCCTGCCTGCCTGCCTGCCTGCCTGCCGACAGATCGTGTCCGTCCCCCGCGGACATCCACGGCCTTCCCCACCGGCCCCCTGCCCAAGACAGACGAGACGGGCAGGCAGAGCGGTGGACGGACGGATGGGCAGACGGATGCATGGATAGACGGACGGGTGGATGGATGGACGGACGGGTGGATGGATGGACGGACGGGTGGATGGATGGACGGACGGTCGGACAGACAGACGTGTGGATGGACAGACGGGTGGATGGACGGATGGATGGATAGATGGATGGATGGATGGATGGACGGACGGGTGGATGGACAGATGGACGGGTGGATGGATGGATGGACGGACGGACGGACAGACGGATGGACGGACGGTCGGACAAATGGATGGACAGACGGAGGGATGGATGGACGGACGGACAGACGGACATGTGGATGGACAGACAGGTGGACGGACGGATGGGTGGATGGATGGATGGATGGACAGGTGGATGGATGGATGAACGGACAGATGGATGGATGGACGGACGGATGGATGGACGGTGGACGGACGGATGGATGGATGGATGGACAGACAGGTGGACGGACGGACGGATGGATGGATGGACGGACAGGTGGACGGATGGATGGACGAACACATGGATGGACTTCGTGCCCCTTCCCGCATTTGCCCCACCTCTCCTTTTGCCTGTGGCCTTCTGGGGCTTCCACAAGGCCTGGCCAAGGTGGTCCCAGGTGCCCAGCCTTTCCAAAGTGCTACCCCTTGGTTGAGTCTCAAAACCAGTCTCCATCTACTTTTAGTTTTTTTCCCCCACAGTCCCTTTATTGTGATTGTTGCTGTTTGAATAAATCAATACAGATAAAGCAGGCAGGACAGCGCCTGGCGCTCAGCTCTTGGTAACTGCCGAGTGCTGTTGTGACTTACAGGCAAGGCCAGCTCTCCCTAGCCTAGAGTCCACAATCCCGGATTCAACACATCTGCCAGGAAAAAGAACGGGGTCTAGCTGGAGTCCAGTGGCCTCACATCCGTAATCCTAGCTACTCAGGAGACTGAGACTTGAGGATCCCGGTTCAAAGCCACCTTGGAGCAGGAAAGCCCATGAAACTCTTCCAGTAAACTACTCAAAAAAGCTCACATGGCAGAGTGCTAGCCTTAAGCAAAAGAAACTCAGGAATAGCACCCAGGCCCTGAGTTCAGAACTGGCAAGAAATACAGAATCTCTGCCTGTACCTGTGAACACTTTTTCCACAAAGTGAAAAAAATTCAGCCACCCAATCACTAAGCTAACATCTCCAACTTTCTTCTGGAACGTTCTCCCACTATGTGCCAAGACTGCCCTTGAATTCCATCCTCCTGCCTCAGTCTCCCTGGTACTGAGGTTCCAGGTGGGATACACCATGCCCGGCTCCTATGCTGATTGTATAGATGAAAAGATGTAGTCAGAAAGAGCTGGTTTTAGTGGCACTTGGAACCTGTGTTGTACGTAGCCCCTCTCCTGGGCGTCTTAAGTCTTTCCAGATGATGGTAATTCCAGAGCTTCTGCGAAGGCAGGCGTGATACAAATAAACTCACTGTGTTTTTCTGTGATCTGATATTCTCAGATTGGGATTCGCACATCCCAGTCTACTTTGTTCATTTTTCCTCACTGTTTTCTGGGGGGGGGGGGGTCCCAAAAAGGCAGGACTGCAGGTGTGGGTCACTGTACCTTGTCTTTACCATGGATCTCTCCGGAAAGCTCCTGAGAATCTAATTTTAGTTCTCCGTGTGAGGGACAGGAAGGAAGTTCTCAAGAGAGAATCCGGAAGCTGATTGTGGACGGGGTTTGGAGCTGCGAGGTTACCAGGGTTCAGCCCTGAGCCAGCTGGGGAGCAGTGCTGGAGAAGCAGAGGGGCTCCACTCACCGCAGGGAGCCCCTCCTGAGAGCCGGGCTACCACGTGGGGCACCAGAGGCCCAGGGTGAGGGGTTGACAGCAGCCAGGCCTTCTGATCGCCCCTCCCCCCCCCCCCCCCCCCGCACACACCAGCACACGTGCAGACACACACGCACACACACACACCAGCACGCGTGCAGACACATACACACACACACCAGCACGCGTGCAGACACACACGCACACACACATACACACACGCACACGGTAAGCTCTGGCTGTGTGTGCGTTCCTCTGGAAGGAACGCAGGGCCCAGTGCCTGCTGCAGAAGTGACACTGGAGTATCACCCCGTCCACTCTGAAGGGACCCTTAGTGACATCAGTGAAGACGCACATCTCGCTGCGTCCCCAGGGTTAGGCTAACGACAACTGGCCTGGCTGGCCAGGACCCCACCCTCACGCGCCTTTCCTCTCCACCTCCAGTTGAACGAGCTGGCCGTGGGCGACACAAACGGGAAGCTGTCTGTGTACAAGAAGGACAACAGCCGGCCATGGCTCTCCTGCGCTTGCCAGGGCATGGTCAGTGTTCTGGCCCTGAGCCCCTCACCCCTCAACCTAGCTGCTGCTTCTGGTCATGTGGCTCAGGGAAAGGGGGGCCCCCAGGCCTGGCTCATCTGCCCCTCCTCCCCGTCTGGCCCCCCCCCCCCGTCAAGGATGAGACTTCTTTTCTGGGGTCCTGGGGGGCTTTCTGGACGCGGCCCAGGGCTGGTTGGTCTGACAAGAACTCAGGGCCTGGGCCCTGACCCTGAGCTGCTTTTGCTCAAGGCTGGCGCTCTACCCCTTGAGCCACAGCTCCACTTGTGGCTTTTTCTGTGTATGGGGTACTGAGGAAGGGAACCCGGGGCCTCACGCATGCTCGGGGAGCCCTCCACCACTGAGCCACCTTCCCACGTTTGCCGTGGCCGATGGGAATTGATGGCTCACACCTGTCGTCCTAGCTGACACCTGCAGACTGTGGTTCAAAGCCCGCCCAGACAGGAAAGTCCATGAGACGCTTATCTGCAATTAATAAGGAAGGAAGAGGGGAAGCAAGAAGGGAAGGGAGGAAAGGAGGGAGGGACGGAGGGACGGAGGGACGGACCTGCCGCCATTCCTCCTTGCTGTGCTTGGTTTGGGAGGGCTGGTCTCTCCCATGGCTCCCGAGCCCCTCTTTCCCTTGCAGCTGACCTGCGTTGGGGTTGGAGATGTGTGCAATAAAGGGAAGGTAAGATCTTGGGCTCCAGTAACCTCCCCCCCCCCCGCCCCAGCCCTGCTCCCCTCCCCAGCCCACCCCCTGCACCTCACTTCCCAGAACCTGGTGGTGGCCGTGAGCGCCGAAGGCTGGTTCCACCTGTTGGACCTGACGCCCGCCAAGGCCTCGGATGGCTCGGGACCCCTCGAGGCCCTGGCCGGTGAGGAGCAGCGCCCCGTCTTCAAGCAGCACATCCCCGCCAACACCAAGGCCATGCTGATCAGCGACATCGGTGGGCACGGCAGTTGCCAGGCGGGGGAGGCCGGGGGTCCGCGGGGCGGGGGGCTAAAGGCAGCTAAACGGCGCGGCGGGCGCGCCAGGCAGCCCCGAGCCCCGGAGGCGGGCAGGCGGCTGCCCCGGGAGCCGCGGCCAGGCCCCACGTCCACCGGGGCGGTCGGACTCTGTGCCCACAGACGGAGACGGGCGCTGCGAGCTGGTGGTGGGCTACACGGACCGAGTGGTGCGGGCCTTCCGCTGGGAGGCGCCGGCCGAGGGCAGCGAGCCCCTGAGCGGCCAGCTGGTGGCCCTCAAGAAGTGGATGCTGGAGGGTCAGGTGAGCGGCTGCATCCGGGGTGCCCGAGCCCTGGCGCCCCTCCTCCCTGCCTCCGCCCCCGCTGGGCGGAGGCTCCGTCCCCACTGGGGCTGCGCTCCCCGGCCAGGTGGACAGTCTGTCAGTGACCGTGGGGCGCCGGGGAGGGCCGGAGCTGATGGCGTCGCAGCCGGGCTGTGCCTACGCCGTTCTCCTCTGCACCTGGAGCCAGGACCAGCGCGCAGGGGCGCCCCCCGCCTCCGAGGGCGCTGCGGAGGCCGGCAGGTAAGGGCCCCCCCATCCCGGGCAGGCGTGGGGGAGGGAGGGAGGCCCCCGCCTCTCCCGGCCCCCACCAGCAGCAGAGCGCCCCTCCCCCAGGGAGACCCCCGCTCCCCGAGACGTAGTGCTCCACCAGACGTCCGGCCGGATCCACAACAAGAACGTGTCCACCCACCTGGTCGGCAACATCAGACAGGGTGAGGGCCGGGCAGCCCTTCCAGTCCCACCCCACAGCCCCCCAGCCGCCCCTCACGCTGTCGCCCCCCTGCCCTCCCCCCCCAGGTCACAGCTCTGATCGCCGTGGCTCCAGCCTCTTCGCCCTGTGCACGCTGGATGGTGAGCAGGGCCGGGCCGGGCCGGTCTTCCCTCTGCTGTGGGGTTCCCTCTGCTGCGGGGTTCCCCTCTCCACCCCACCCCACCCCACCCCGACCCACCTCTCCCCACAGGGACCCTGAAGCTAATGGAAGAGGCAGACAAGCTGCTGTGGTCTGTGCAGGTGGATCACCAGCTGTTCGCCCTGGAGAAGCTGGATGTCACGGTGAGTGAGAGGGGAGGAGCCCCTGCCGCCACCCTCTTGTCCTGGGCCCCGAACAGATGTCAGTGCCTCTGATCTGTTCCCTGCCAGGCTTCCGGAAAGGTCCCCGTCATCCCTCTTGGCAGGGCCTGAGCAGTGCGCCTGTTGACAGGCGGATGTAGTCATTTCATTCGCCACCTGCCCCATCTCATACAGCCCCTGCCGTTAGATCTTTTCGTGGTTGTCATCTTTTTGTTTGCTTGTTTTGCAGGTGCTGGGGCTTGAACTCAGGCCCTGAGCACTGTCCCTGAGCCTTTCTGGGCTCAAGGCCAGTGCTCTACCACTTGAGCCACAGTGCCACTTCTGGCATTTTCTGAGTAGTTTATTGGAGATAAGAGTCGTCTTACAGATGTTACTGCTTGGACTGGCTTTTTTTTTTTTTCTTGCCAGTCACGGGGTTTGAACTCAGGGCCTCAGCAAGGTTTTATCTCAAGGTTAGAGCTCTACCACTTGAGCCACAGCAGCATTTCCGGCTTTTTCTACGTATGTGTACGGAGGAATCGAACCCAGGTCTTCATGCATGCTAGGCCAGCACTCTACCACTAGGCCACGCTCCTGGCCCCTGGGCTGGCTTTGAACCACGATCCATCCTCAGATCTCAGCCTCCCGAGTATCTAGGATGCCAGGCGTGACCCACCAGCGCCCGGCCGGATGGTTTTTGAGGCAGGGTTTCCCATCCCGGCCCAAGCTGCCCTAGAACTTAGAAACCCACACGTGGTGTGACACCAGCCACGCCCCGCGGGCCGGCTAGCTCCTCCGGAAGGCCGTCCACTCTCTCCTGCTTTGATCCCTTTCCTCTGGACTTCTCCAGGGCAACGGGTGTGAGGAGGTGGTGGCGTGCGCGTGGGATGGACAGACGTACATCATCGACCACAACCGCTCCGTCGTCCGGTTCCAGGTGGATGAGAACGTGCGGGCTTTCTGCGCGGGTGAGCCCCCGGCCCGCGCCTCACCGCTCTGCCCTGCCACCATCTTGATCTTTCCAACAGGAATGAAGCCCTTGAGAAAGGGCTGGGGACGTGGCGAAGTGGGAGACAGCTTACCAAGCAAGTGCCAAGCCCTGGGTTCAAACCCTGGTACCCGAGGAAAAGTCGAACGGGAGGGAGGGGACGGGGTTTTAAACGGGGTGATTTCTTGACCCCTTTTGGGGTGTGGGAAGACATTTCCCCCCTGAGCACAACAGACTCCATGAAGAAAACGCTCCCCGAGCATTTTGTCTAGTTCCAACTTGGGGGACCTGAGAAGTAGCACTGGCTGTGGGAGTGACAAGGGGTCAGGCCTGGGTCCTGGGGTCACTGAGGGCTTGAACTCGGGGCCTGGGCGCTGTCCCTGAGCTCTTTCACTCAAGCCAAGAGCCCCGGCCGTGGCGGTTGTCCTTCTGTCTGTCTGCCCGTCTGTCGCCCGTGGTCTTTCGTGCTCTTGCCCTTCCAGCCGTGGGTGAAGCAGGCCGGCCCCGTGACCCCCGTCCTCCCCTCTCCCAGGCCTGTACGCCTGCAAAGAGGCGGGCAACAGACCGTGCCTGGTGTACGTCACCTTCAACAAGAAGATCTACGTGTACTGGGAGGTGCAGCTCGAGCGCATGGAGTCCACGAGTCTGCTCAAGGTGCTCGAGGCCCAGCCGGAGTACCGCCGCCTGCTGCAGGAGCTGGGCGTGGGTGAGTGCCGCCACCCCGAGCCCGGCCCTGCGCCCCAGGCTCCCGCCACCTCCCACACCACCACTCACCGTTCCACGCTTTGAACCCTCAGACCCCGGTGACCTCCCCGCAGCCCGCAGCCTGCTCCACCAGACACTCTACCACCCGGGCCAGCCTCTGCCAGACCTGCCTCCGCCAGACCAGCCACTGCCCTGGGCCCTGTCAAGTCCCCAGGACCCCACCTAGCCCACGTTCTCAGTGGCCCTGGCAGGGCGGGGTGGACATCAGGGGTGCAGCTGTGGATGGTTGAATACGGGAGGGGGGCTGGGGGACCCCTGTGTCACTCCCTCGGGGCCCACCTCCCTCCCTGGCACTGCAGACCTAGGATGGCAGCAGCGAGAAGGCCCCGCCCAGCGCTGCCCTCCTGCCCTGGCACCCAGGACCTTGCAGGCCTGGGAGACCCAGGGCTCTGGTTCAGGCGGTTTTCAGGACATGGGCAGTGCCCACTTCCCTGTGCCCCTGCCAGCCCGAGGCCAGTGCTTCTCCAGATAATACTCAGGGCTTTCTCCCCCTGTTCTGTTTCGGGTGCCAGCCCGGAGTTTGACCTCGGGGCCTGGGTGCTGCCTCTGAGCGTCGATGGCCAAGGCCTCTCCTCCAGCCACAGCTCCACTTCCGGCTTTTGCTGGTCCACTGGAGAGGAGAGTCTCACGGACTTTCTTGCCCAGCCTGGCTTTGAACTGTGATGTCGGGTCTCGGGCTCCTGAGTAGCTAGGATGGCAGGCGGGAGCCTCTGGTGCCTGGCATGGCTTCCTGCCCACCCCCTCCCCACAGCTTCCCAGTACTGGAGGCAGAGCTTCCACGCCTGCCAGACAGGCACTTAGCACGGAGCCACGCCGCCGCCCTGCCTCGATGGTCTGTTAGACGCTGATCTGCCCGGCTGGACAGCTCAGCGTGGGGCCTGCCCATCCCTGGCCCACGTTCCTCCCGTGACTCAGCTGTGGGCCAAGCTGAAGGTAGTGGCTTTCGGCTGGGTTATAGCCCCGACAGAGGGCTGGGAAGGTGGCTTAGCGGTAGAGTGCTGGCCTGGCATACAAGAAGCCCTGGAGTCCACGCCTCAGCACCACAGACACAAAGAGCCGGAAGTGGGGCCGTGGCACAAGTGGTAGAGTTGCCAGCCTTGAGCAAAAAGAAGCTCAGGGACAGCGCCCAGGCCCTGAGTTCAAGCCCCTGGACTGGCTAAATAAATAAAATGGAAAGAGTGAGGAAGCATCCGGCGGTATTCTCCCCCCGGGTATCACTCTGTCAGGGTCACGAGTGGGTGTGTGGAAGCTGAGAGGAGGAGGAACCCGCTCCTGAGAGCTCTGCCACGCCGACCCTGCCCGGGCAGGTCAGTCCCGAGGCGTGACACTGACCACGGTCACCTGGCCAGTAGCGCTGCCATAAACGTCCACCCAGACCAGCGGCCAGCCCAGCTGGAGAAGCAGGTGTTTATTGGGCGGAGGGGCAGCGGGAGGGCTGGCCTGGGGCCCCCGGCCTGAGGCAGCAGAAAGAAGCAAAAACCCTGGGGCCCGGCAGTGGGGACACGGTGACAGAGCCGATGCAGTCCCCTCCTCTGCGCCACAGCTGGGTCCTGGCCTGCAGGCTCTTTTCCTCTACCCTGGGCCCGGGATTTCACCTCCAGCCCAGGTGGGAACCTGGTTTCCAGGTTCACTGAGGCCAGGACAAGACTAGTTCAAG
Organism: Megascapheus bottae; assembly: GCF_031878675.1. NCBI lineage: Eukaryota > Metazoa > Chordata > Mammalia > Rodentia > Geomyidae > Megascapheus > Megascapheus bottae. Next base: position 1,174,087 of record NC_143545.1, read on the forward strand.
GCAGAAGACCAGTGGCGGGGGGGGGGGGGGGGGGGGAGGGAGGGGGAGGAGGGGGAAGGCCTGAGGAGCAAGCAGGGCTTAAATCAGGAATTTAGCATAGTGGTAGAGTGCTGGCCTAGCATGCACGAAGACCGGGGCTTGATTCCTCGGTAACATACATAGAAAAAAGCCAGAAGTGGTGCTGAGGCTCAAGTGGTAGAGCTCTAGCCTGGAGAAAGTCCAGGAACAGTGCTCAGGCCCTGAGTTCAAGCCCAGGACGGACAAAAAAAAAAAAACCATCAGGAAGGAAGCCTGGGTGGGTGGTGCAGGTGTTAGCGGAGGACTGGCAGTCCATCCCTGCCCCGTGCAGGCCACAGAACCCTGCCTCTCCCATCCCTCCCCTGCACTCAGCGCGCGTGGGGCGGTACCCTAGGCCACGGGGAGGGAATGAAAGCCGTGGTCTTGTGGGAGGCCCCCCTTCTCACGCTGAGTGACCCCATCTTCTGTGTCTTCCACGTGTCCCGGGGAGGGTCAAGGGCCCCAGGCCAGCGAGGCCTGGTCAGGGGAGAGAGGGTGAGGTGGGGGACAGCTGAGGGGGGCTCGGGGCAGGGTGGGGGCAGACGGCAGCCCCCTGCCTGTCCTCCTGGGCACCCTCCAGGCGCTGGCCCGGCTCATGGTCCACGGGCGAGAAGGGCAGCTCCATGGACAGGGCTCCCAGCCGCAGCACCCCGCGCTCCAGGTCAATGCAGCACTGTGGGGGAGGGGATGCGCCATCAGCGACCCCCCAACTCCCCTCCTCAGTGGCCCAGGCCTTCGCCCTCCACCCCACACCCCGGTGGTCTCGGAGCCCAGCGCCTCACCTTGAGGGAACGCAGGGTCCGCAGGCCGAGGCTCAACTCGGGGGACTCCACATCTGCACAGTCCTCAGGCCTGGAGGTCTCTGCCCAGGCCCCACCCGCAAGGGCAAAGTGGGGGGTAAGAGGCAGGCAGGGGACGCCAGGCCTCGCCCCCCCCATGCCAGGGGCTCCCGGCACTCACCCACCACCCTCGCCTCGCAGACCAGGGGCTCCGGGCCCAGCTCCAGCTGCAGTCGCTGCACTGGGGTTGAGGATGCCGATGTCAGCTCTCCACTTGGGGTTTGGGGGAGCCTGTCATTGGGAAACAAGGGCTTTGGCCCTCACAGCCCCAGCCTACACCCCTTTCCTCCCTCCCCTGCAAGAGCCTGCTCGCCCCCGCCTCGTCGGCCTCACTCTTACCCCAGGCGCTGGAGGCCTGCGGCGGAGATCTGGTTGTACTGGATGCTGGTGTTGACTGCCACGCTAAGCCGCTGACCCTGGCACTGAGAGGGGGTCGGGGGGTCAGCGAAGCCCCCCCCAGGGCAGGAGAGGGGGTTAGATGGGAACCTTCACATTTGCTTTTATTTATTTATTTATTTTTTTTTGCCATTTCTGGGCCTTGAACTCAGGGCCTGAGCCCTGTCCTTGGACTTTCTCCAGGCTGGAGCTCTACCACTTGAGCCTCTGCACCACTTCTGGCTTTTTGCTATGTATGTGGTACTGAGGAATCGAACCCAGGTCTTCGTGCATGCTAGACAAGCACTCTACCACTAGGCCACACTCCTGACCCCATCCGAGGGACTCTCCCTCCACCTCACTACCATCGAGAAAAAGCCAGAAGCGGGCTGCGGTGGAGAAATGGCTCAGGTGGTGTTGAGCACAGAGAGAGAGTAGCCAGGCCCAGCTTGGGCCGAGGCCCTCTGCCCCCCCCCCCCCAGCAGGTGGGTTCACTGCTCACCTTGCAGCTCACGCAGAGAGCGGGGCCCTCTGTCCCCCCAGGTTTCCTGCTTCCTTCCTGGCCCTGGCTCTCCGTGCCAGCCAGCACTGGAGGGGTCGCCCCCTGGAGCCGGCCGTGGTGACCCTCTACCAGGCGTCTCTGAAGCACGCTGTGTGGCTGCTGGCTCACAAAAAAACAGGGTGCAATGAACTCAGGTGTCCCCCCACCTTAATCCCCACACAGTGCTGAGAGGTGGGGGGGCATTCCAGCACCAACCCAGACCTGGGCCTAAGGAGGCAGGTGGCAGCTGCCAGCCAGGGGGCCCTGCAGCCAGAGGTGTAGAGCAGAGGGACCCACACCCCAGGCTCCAGTCACAGCCTGAGGTCTGAGGAGCAAGGTTTGAGGCCAGGCTGGGCAGGAAAGTCTGTTGAGACTCATCTCCAGCTGAAAGTGGAGGTAACTATGGGACAATGCCCAGGTCCTGAGTTCAAGCCCCAGTACTGGAAGATGGGGAGGACGGGGCTGGGGGCTGTCCCTGAGCTGTTTTTTCCATTCAAGGCTGGCGCTCTACCACTTGAGCCACAGCTCCACTTCCAGCTTTTTGCTGGTTCATCGGAGATGAGAGTTTCATGGACTTTCCTCAGATCTCAGCCTCTTGAGTGGCTGGGATGGCAGGCCTGAGCCACGGGCGCCCCCCTGCCCACGGGCAGCCTGGGTAAAGCTTCCGCCTCTCTTCTGCCGCCCCGCTCTGCTCCTGCTCGTCCCTCTCCCTCCTCGAGGAGGGCTCTGTTTCACATGTGTTTATTTTAGGTGTGACCGCGCCACACTGGCCTGCTCTGAGATCGTTCCCCCTCCCCCCAGATGGGAGTCTGGCTTCCTTTTTATGCCCTTGGCCTTGTTCCCAGCAGCGAGCTGCCAGCTCAGGGTGGGGGGGAGTGCAGTCTACTCTGGGCCAGCTGGGAAAAGGGACTCTACCTCCCCACCCTCTTCTGTCTTTCCCACGGTGGCTGCAGCCTCCCAGCCTCTCCCACCACCGTGCAGTGGGTTCCAGAGCTGTGGCACACAGGGTGGGCACGGCTGCTTCTCCCTGCCCGCTGGGTCTTAACTCTCAAAGCCGGGTAACTGCTAGAGAGGAGCCCAGAGCGCAGGTAAGAAACCCAGAGCGGCTGGGCACCGGTGACTCACGCCTGTCGTCATCCCAGCTACTCAGGAAGCTGAGATCTGAGGATCGTGGTTCAAAGCCAGCTTGGGCAGGGAAGTCTGTGTGACTGGTATCTCCAGTGAACCATCAGAAAACCAGAAGTGAAGCTGTGGCCCCAAGTGGTAGAGCGCTAGCCTGGAGCTGACCAGCTCAGGGACAGTACCCAGGCCCTGAGTTCAAGACTCACAATCAACAAAAGCAAATAACCAAGGGAAAGCCCAAGGACCTGAGTTCAAGCCCCAGTACCAGTGTGGGGGGTGCAGGGGTACAGGGGTGGGAGGAAGGAAGGAAGGAAGAAGGAAGGGAAAGGAAAGGAAAGGAGAGAAAGAGCAACTTGCCTGGGTTAGTAAATGGCAGGGCTAAGATTAGGTCTCAAGCAAGGTAACCCCAAAGTCTTTGTAGAACAGTCCCCAACTGATATAGAAGCCTTAGGGTTCCGGTCTCCGGAAGCCACCATCCCTGTCTGTGCATGCTATGGTGGCTCCAGTGCTGTTGTGGGGGGCTGCAAGAGAACTTTCGACACGAGAGAGATGGCACCAGGGGTGTTTCCCAAAGGAACAATTTGGGATTTGGGGAGAGCAGCAAATCACCATCTTTGAACCGGCTGGACCTCTAGTCCCTCTCCTGGCCTTCACCTGAACCCCTGTCTGTACCCAGCGCAGCACCCTGGGGCCCCCAAAATAAGCCTGGGGGCCACCTGAAAGCAATGGTGGGAGAGGCCGATGGGGCGCAGGAGGCCCCACTGTCTCGAAGGCTGAGGTGTGTCCCCAGGACACCAGGAAGAGGAGGAGAGAAGGGGTCCAGCCTCACCAGGGTCTTGGAGGTGCCCAGTCGTCTGAGAGTGTCCAGCGGGAGGAGGTCGGCCGAGTCCTTGTGCAGGAACTGGGTGGCCTGTTTGAGACGGCGCTGCTGGCTCAGGGGTGCTGGGTCCCCGAGTGCTGCCATCTGTCCCCGGGGTCCGGGGCCTCTGTCACCCCCTGTGGCCTCTTGCCAGGCGCTCATGGCCTCTGGGTGGGCAGGCTGGGGCTTGGGGGGGAGGGGATCTCGCTGCCACTGCCTCCAGGCTCCAAACTGTCCCTTTCCCTCCTCAGGCAGGAGGTGGAGGAAACGAAAACATAAATCATGGCCAGATCCAGAGCCGGTAGTGGAGGGGGACAGAGGCGGGCCTTCCGGATAACCAATTCTGGGGTCCTGGGCAGAGCAGGCAGGGGCAGGCCGTGTGTGCCCGTAAAGGGTCCACCTGAAAGGGTCCTTCTGGCCCATTCTCCCACTCCCCAGCTTGCCTCTGCCTACTCTCTGCCCTCTGACTTCTTCCAGACAGCAAGGAGAAGGTGCTAGTCATATGGACCCTGAGCTCTTCCTTCTCAGGGGCCTGGGAAGGATGGAGACACATTTTGGGGTGTCTCCAGGCGCCCACATCTTTCGCCGTCTCATTAGCTCACTTCCGTGTCCTCCCATTCCCGTGTTAACTGTTAATGGGTTCCAAACAGCGGGGCTAGTGGCTCACGCCTGGCATTTCAGCTACTCAGGACGCTGAGATCTGAGGATTGTGGTTCAAAGCCAGCCTGGGGAAGGAAAGTCCTATGAGACTCATCTCAAAAAACAAATCAGAAGTGGTGCTGTGGCTCAAGTGGTAGAGCGCTAGCCTGGAACAGAAAAGCTTAGGGATGGGCTGGGAGTTTGGCCTAGTGGTTAAAGTGCTTGCCTAGCATGCATGAAGACCCGGGTTCGATTCCTCGGTACCACATACGTAGAAAAAAGCCGGAAGTGGTGCAGAGGCTCAAGTGGTAGAGCTCTAGCCTTGAGAAAGTCCAAGGACAGTGCTCAGGCCCTGAGCTCAAGCCCAGGACTGGCAAAAAAAAAAAAAAAGAAAAGCTTAGGAATGGCAACCAGGTCCTGAGTTCAAGCCCAGTACTGCCATAAAAGAGCACACACACACACACACACACACACACACACACACACACACACACAGAGGCTTGGAAATGTGAAAGAGCTGCTTATTGAATGTCAGTTATGTTATTGCATGTGGATAAAGTTTGAGGTCTAATGGATTAAGATAAAATGCACTATAAAATTAACTCCAGGGCTGGGAATGTGGCCTCGTGGTAGAGTGCTTTCCTAGCATGCATGAAGACCTGGGTTCCATTCCTCAGTACCACATTACATAGAAAAAGCTAGAAGTAGTGCTGTGGCTCAAATGGTAGAATGCTAGCCTTGACTACAGAAAAGCTCAGGGCCTAAGGCCAGACCCAGAGTTCAAGCCCCAGGATCAGTAAAATATAATAAATAATAATAATAATAATAATAGGGCCGGGAGTTTGGCCTAGTGGTAGAGTGCTTGCCTAGCATGCAAGAATACCCGGGTTCGATTCCTCCGTACCACATGCATAGAAAAAAAAGCTGGAAGTGGTGCTGAGGCTCAAGTGGTAGAGCTCTAGCCTTGAGAAAGTCCAAGGACAGTGCTCAGGCCCTGAGCCCAAGCCCAAGACTGGCAAAAAATAATTCCACTTGTTTTCTTCTTGGTTATATGGCAGCATTTTTTCTTTTATTGAATTGCTGAGGGTGGAACCCAGGACCTCAAACAACCCCAAAGGTTTTTGTCAGCTGTAGCACTTGAACTCAGGACCTGGGCACTGGCTCTGAGCCTTTTCACTCAAGGCTGGTGCTCTACCACTTGGAGCCACAGCTCTACTTCTGATTTTAAGGTGGTTTACTGGTAAGAGTCTGATGGGTTTTCCTGCCTAGACTGGCTTTGAACCTGCGATCTTCACATCTCAGCCGCCTCTTGAGTAGCTAGGATGACAGGTCTGAGTCACTGTGCCTGGCTAGCCCCATTTTTTTTTTTTTTGCAGGTCTTGGGGCTTGGACTCAGGGTCTGAGCACTGTCCTTGAGCTTTCTCAAGGCTAGAGCTCTACCACTTGAGCCACAGAGCCACGTCTGGGTTTTTTCTATGTATGTGGTACCAAAGAATCGAACCCCGGTCTTCGTGCATGCTAGGAAATTCTGGAAAAGAAAGGTCCTTGTGTCTCAGGCAGAAGACAGGCCTAGGGGAGATAGCCTGAAACAGAACCAACCCAGAGGCTCCCTTGAGCCCGCCAAGGGTTAACAGAGCGGGTGGTTGGTTCTATTTCAGGCTATCTCCCCTGGGCCTGTCAGATCCGCCTGAGACACAAGGACCTTGTTTCCAGAATTGCCCTGCCCAGAATTTTTCAGGAACCTATGCTAAGCTTGAAATGTTGGTATTTGTGACCCCAGTGTGATTCTCTCTGTGAGGGAGGGAGGGGTGTAGAAAGGTCAGGTGGCTTATGTGGTCAGGAATTCTAGTTCTGGGGCTGGATGGTTCACGCCTGGTCACAGCTTGAAGCCACACCAGGGAAGAAAGTCTGTGAGACTCCCCTCTCCAATGAACTGGTAGAAAAATTGAAGTGGAGCTCAAAGTGCTAGAGCACCAGCCTTGAGCTAAAGAGCTCGGGGGCAGCGCCCAGACCCTGCGTTCAGGCCCTAGGACCAAGAAAACAAAACAAGTCGTTCAGATTTGTGGGCTTCAAACTGATATTCAGATCTCACTCAACCTCCTCAGTTGTCAGGTTTACGGCATGTGCCACACTTAGGACAGAAATTAAGACTTTCTCCTCCTCCTCCTCCTCCTCCTCCTCCTTTCTTTTTGTGTGTGTGGGGGGGGTAATGGGGCTTGAATCCACCTGGGCGCTGACCCTGAGCTCTTCAGCTCAAGGCTACCACCCTACCCCTAGAGTTACAACGCCACTTCTGGTTTTCTGGTGGTTAATTGGAGTTAAGGACTTGAACTCAGGGCCTGTGCACTGTCCTTGGGTTTTTCCTCAAGGCTAGCGCTCTACCACTTGAGCCACAGCGACACTTCTGGCTTTTTTTCTGTATCTGTGGTGCCCAGGAATTGAAACTGAGGCTTCATGCCCGCTAGGCAAGCACTTTACCACTAGGCCACACTCCCGGCCCCTGGCTTTAAGTCTCGATTCTCAGATCTCAGCTCTCTGAGTAGCTAGGTGATGGGTGTGAGCCGCCGCGGCCAGCGCGTTGATTTTTTAAAAACAGTACTAGGCTTGGAATCGCAGTCTTCACCCCTGCCTGCTGCTTGAGCCAGACCTCCAGCCTCTGTTCCTCATTGTACGTTGCTTCCCCCCCCCACACTCTTCCTCCCATTTCCTCTTCTCCTGGGAACTATCACATTATCACATGCCTTCCTGCTCCCTCTGCTCCCTTCCACCCAGCTCCGACACCCCACTTTTCCCAGCTGCTCCAAGAAAGACACAGACACTGAAGTTTCAGTAGCCTCTCCAAGAGTCAGGGGTACAGAGGGGCCTGCAAGTCTGGGAAGCCTGTGGAAGCTGCTGTCCTGAAGCTGGGTCTCTTCAGCCCTGGGGAGGCTTGGGGTGGGGGGATCCTGTGGGAGAAGCCTGGGCTTAGGGCTCGGAAGTCTGGGGGCTGTGTGGACGCAGTGCCCCCCTCCCTTCTGAAGCTCCAGGACTGTCCAAGGCTCTAGCACCATCCGAGGCTCCGGCACCATCCAAGGCTCCAGTACCATCAGAAGCTCCAGCATCACTAAAGGCTCCAGCACCATCCGAGACTCCAGCATCATCCAAGGCTCTGATGTCATTCGAGGCTCCAGCACCATCAGAGGCTCCGGCACCATCCAAGGCTCCGGCACCATCGGAAGCTCCAGCATCACTAAAGACTCCAGCACCATCCGAGGCTCTGATGTCATCCAAGACTCCAGCATCATCCAAGGCTCTGATGTCATTCGAGGCTCCAGCACCATCAGAGGCTCCGGCACCATCCAAGGCTCCAGTACCACCGGAAGCTCCAGCATCACTAAAGGCTCCAGCACCATCTGAGGCTCTGATATCATCTGAGGTTCCAGCATCATCCAAGGCTCCAGCACCATCAGAGGCTCCGGCACCACCAGAGGTTCTGGCACCAGCAGAGGCTCCGGCATCACCTAAGGCTCCAGTACCATCGGAAGCTCCAGCATGATCCAAGGCTCCAGCACCCTCAGAGGCTCCAGCATCACCCAAGGCTCCAGCACCCTCAGAGGCTCCAGCATCACCCAAGGCTCCAGCACCATCAGAGGCTCCGGCACCATCAGAGGCTCCGGCATCATCAGAGGCTCCGGCACCATCAGAGGCTCCAGAATCATCCAAGGCTCCAGCACCATCAGAGGCTCTGGCACCATCAGAGGCTCCGGCACCATCAGAAGCTCTGATGTCACCCGAGGCTCCAGCATCATCTAAGGCTCCAGCACCACCAGAGGCTCCAGCATCACCCAAGGCTCCAGCACCATCAGAGGCTCCAGCATCATCAGAGGCTCCAGCACCATCAGAGGCTCCGGCACCATCAGAGGCTCCAGCATCACCCAAGGCTCCAGCACCATCAGAGGCTCCAGCATCACCCAAGGCTCCAGTACCATCAGAGGCTCCAGCATCACCCAAGGCTCCAGCACCATCAGAGGCTCCAGCATCACCCAAGGCTCCAGCACCATCAGAGGCTCCAGCATCACCCAAGGCTCCAGCACCATCAGAGGCTCCAGCATCACCCAAGGCTCCAGCACCATCAGAGGCTCCAGCATCACCCAAGGCTCCAGCACCATCAGAGGCTCCAGCATCACCCAAGGCTCCAGTACCATCAGAGGCTCCAGCATCACCCAAGGCTCCAGCACCATCAGAGGCTCCAGCATCACCCGAGGCTCCAGTACCATCAGAGGCTCCAGCACCATCCGAGGCTCCAGCACCATCAGAAGCTCTGATGTCATCCGAGGCTCTGGCATCATCCAAGGCTTCAATGCCATGAGAAGTTTCAGCATCCTCTGAGGCTCCGGCACCACCCCGGGATTGGTTCTCATCCCAGGTTCCTTCTGCATCCACGGCTCTGTCCCCCGTGGCTGCCCCAGCCTGAGCTTCAGCTTTGCCCCTTCTTCCGCGTCTTTTCCTGCCCGGGCCGTGGCGCTGTCGTGCCGTGGAGTTGTAATACAGAGGCATCACTACGCGGTCGGGAAGCAGGCTTTGGTACTTCTTCAGGAGGTCCTGGCTCAGCACGGGGCTGGGCTGATAGGCCAATTTGGTCATTTTCTCCTGGTAATGAGGCACGGGGTTGGGGCAGGGCCAGCCCCAGGTGGATGCCAAGGGCAATGGGTTGGGCAAGAAGGGGTCACCCTGAGGCTGGAACCGCCCACCGGCAGACACATGCACGGGCCTGGGGGGGGGGGTGAACAGGGAGACAGTCAGGGGAGAGCCGAGGCCAGAATGTGGCCTCCCCTTTTCCTCACTGGACGTGACCTGTGACACTGGCCTGCACCCCAAATGACCAAGGAGCTCCCAAAGCCTCGCTAAGCTTCCCAACCTGCTGATGTGCTAGACAGAATGTCATTGCCACATTCTCTGTTTGTGGCCGTGGGGCTTGAACTTGGGGGCCCAGGCGCTGTCACTGAGCTTTTTCACTCAAGGCTAGCGCTGTACCATTTTGAGCCACAGCACCACTTCTAGTTTCCTGGTGGACAATTGGAGATAAAGAGTCTCATGGACTTTCCTCTCCCAGCTGGCTTCGAACCACCAGCCTCAGATGTCAGCCTCCTGCCAGGCATGAGCCACCATCATGTTTTTCGTTGTGGGTGCTGAATGAAAGTGGAGATCCATTCAGGACCAGTTCCATGGGGAGGAAAATGCTCCAACCTGAGCTACAACACCAACTCTGTTATCTAGATTGTCTGAGACAGGGTTTTACTAGGTAACCCAGGCTGGCCTTGAACTTGGAATTCTCTCTTTGCCCCCCATGTCCTGAGATTACTTTTAGGGGTACACCATCCTGCCTGCTTTGAGATTCAGATTTTTTTCCCCATCAGAGGTTTGAACTCAGGACTTCAGGCTTGCCAGGCAGGTACGCTACTACCTATACCCTAGATACTTATTTATGTATGCTCTGAGGCTTGAACTCAAAGTCTGGGCACTGTACCCCAGTTTTGTATTTCCACCCCAGACCCTCAGGACTGGCGCTCTACCACTTGAGCCATAGCTCTACTTCAGCTTTCTGGTGGAGATAAGAGTGTCATGAGCTTTCCTTGTACAGTCTGGTTTGGGGCCTTGATTCTCAGATCTTGGCCTCCTGAAAAGCTAGGATTTTACAGGTGTAGCAATCCCGTGCCTGGTTGAGGCCAGATTCTTGCCTAGGTGCTCTATTTTATTATTTTTTTTGTCAATCATGGGGCTTGAATTTGGGGTGTGGGCACTGTCCCTGAGCTCTTTTTGTTCATGGCTAGCACTCTACCACTTTGAGCTATAGCTCTACTTCTGGTTTTCTGGCGGTTCCCTGGTGGTAAAGAGTCTCATGGACTTTTCCTGCCTGGGCTGGCTTTGAACCATAATCCTCAGATCTCATCCTCTTGAGCAGCTAGCATGACAGGTGTGTGCCATTGGTACCGGGCTGTGTTCCAGCTCTATCTTTCAGGCCTCACCTTTTTCCACTAAGGCAGTTCCCGTGGTGAGACAGGTGAGCTCAGCGCACGATCGACTTGGTCTTCTGGATCCGCCTGCAGTGTTAAATTGAACAGGAGGAGAGTGACTGGTTGAAGAGGTGAAATGGGCAAACGGTGGCAGCTTTTTCTCCACACCTGCTTCAGCAGGGACGCCCTGCTTTGCTACTGCTGCTGATTCAGAGTTCTCAACCAACCACAACGATACGTTCAAAACCACCCATGAGACGCTCTGAAAACAAAAATCCCACAAGGCTGGGGAATAGGTTGATGCTAGAAAAGTTGATTGGCATGTGTGGGGCCCTACATCGTATCTTTAATACATACAATCATAATAAAATATACTATAAAATAAATGTAATACCATAATATAAATATAATATGTCATAATGTGAAATACCAGGTCTAGTCAGGCACAGTGGCAAACACCTGTCATCCTGCCTGGGGAGATAGAGATCTAAGGGCTGAGGTTTGAGCCCAGCCCAGGTACCTTTCTCCTCTCCCCCCCACCCCCGAAAAAAAAAGTTCACAAGATTCCATCTCAATCAGTGTCTGGGCATGGTGGCTCATCCTTTCATCCACAATAGAGAGAGCACAAGACAAAGATCACAGCCTGGCATAAAGAAAGATCAGACATTAAAAGTAATCAAGCCAGGCCTAGTGGTGGAGAGCTTGCCTACACCATGCACGAAGCCCTGGGTTAGATTCCTCAGAAAAAGTGGTGCTGTGGGTCAAGTGGTAGAGTACTGGGCTTCAGCACTGGGTCAGGCCCAGGCCCTAAGTTCAAGAACAGGAGGAGGAGGAGGAGGAGGAGGAGGGAGAGGAGGAGGAGGAGGAGGAAGAGGAGGAGGAGGAGGAGTTGGAGGAGGAGGAGGCGGAGCTGAGGCTAAACACCAATGGCTGAGGTCTATATCCTAGCTACTCAGTATTCTCAGATTCTGAGATCTGAGGCTTACAGCTCAAAGCCGGGCAGGGCAGATAAACCCATGAGAGTCTGATTTCCAATTATAACAAGGTGTATGTGTGTGGGGGAATGAATGAAAGGAATAAGAAAACAGGAAGTGGAGGCGTTGTTCAAGTGGTAGAACACCCACTAAGGAGTCTAGCCAAGTGGGAGCTCATAGCCCTGGAGTCAAAGCCCCAGAACTAGAGAATGAAGTAGGAACACAGCTCGGGCCTGACCTTGATCTCCTAAATTGCAAAATTAAAAACAATCAGATGCCCGTAGATTCGAATACCCAGTCAGACAGCAGAAGAAACAGATATCAGAGAGAGGGCGCAGGGGACTCCAGGTAGAGAGGTGGGAAAGAAAAACCTCAAAGCCTCCCCTGCCCAAAAAATAAAAAATTAAAAACAGAGCGGTTGGACTCTGCCCCCCCCCCCCCCAAGGTCCCCATCTTACTTCTTGTAGCCCACGGGGGGCAAGATGTTGCCCTGAGCATCAAGCGGGGGTGCCCGGACTTCGCTCCTTAGCTTGAGCTTCTCCACCTCTTTCAGCTCCTTCACGGTTCTGGCCACCACCTGCTTCTTCCTGTTCACGTCCAGGAAGAGGGGCGTGCACTGGATGAAGGTGAGAAAGGTGCTGGGGCCCAGGATGGAGGGAGGGGGGATGGGCGGGTCAGCCGGGGAGCACGGAGAGCTCCTGGTTACCCAGCGCCATACATTGCTGTCATAGGGTTTGTCGGGCTGGTCCGGGAAGGTGGGTGGCAGGCGCCCCACGTCCAGCCACGTGTGGAAGCCCCAGGTATGCTGCCGGGCCATGTCTTTTCTGTGGCTTGCGAGGTGCTGATGCATCTTGTACTTGATTTCTGAGGGGGGCAGCTGTTTGCTGGCCAGCTGGTGGTAGCGTTTCGGGGTGAAGCCAGGAAACTCCGAGCCCTGCCTTGAGAATAGGAACTCACGCTGAGCCACGGTCTTGGGGGGCTGGCAGGAATCGGTGGCGTGGACCATCTAGGGAGAGACAGAAAGGGTGGGCCGTGCCCGCAGGGCCTCAGGGAGGTCTGCCTGCCTGCCTGCCTTTCTTCCTTCCATCCCTTTTCTTTCCTTTGCCTGTCCTGAGGCTTAAACCTCAGGGTACTGGGCGCTGTCCCTGAGTCTCTTTTGCCCAAGGCTTTTGCTTCTGGCTTTTTCTGCTTATGTGGTACTGAGGAATCAAACCCAGGGCTTCATGTATGCCAGGCAAGCACTCTACCACATTCCTAGCTTCTCTTTCTCCCATCCCCATTCTCTTTCTCTTCGGTGCCAGTAATGGAGATTGAACTCAGAGCCTAGGCACTGTCCCTGAGATTTGTGGTTGGTTTATTTTTTTATTTATTTTTCTCTCTTTTGGTTCCCATGCTGGGGCTTGAGCTCAGAGCCTAGACACTTGTCCCTGAGCTATCTTTGCCGAAGGCTAGCACTCTACCACTTGAGCCACAGAACCATTTCTGGCTTTTCTGAGTAATTCATCAGAGATGAGTCTCACAGCCTTTGTGCCTAGGGTGGCTTTGAACTGCAATCCTCAGATCTTAGCCTCCTGAGTAGCTAGAATGACAGGTGTGACCACCAGAGCCCAGCCACAGTGAGACTATTGTCCCAGCTGGGGTCCTGACAGGGGCCCTAAACGCTTGATTGGGGTGGGAGGAAAAGCCTCATGAGATGCAGGGAGGTCACGGGGAGAGCTTTGAAGGGGGTCTGTGCTGCCACAATGTCACAAGTCCAGAGAGGTGGGGTCGAGCAGCTATGGGCTAACTTCCTCACTGGTGAGCCCAGAGCTGGGGCCTGAGCTGTTCCAGCCCAGCTCATAGCCTAGCTACTCAAGAGGCTGAGATCTGAGGATCATGGTTCAAAGCCAGCCTGGGCAGAAAAGTCCATGAGGCTCTTATCTCTAATGGACCAGCAGGAAACCAGAGGTAGAACTGAGTTCAAGACCCATGATCACCATCAAAAAATAAAAGTTTCTCCCTGCCGTCCATTTTGAGGACTTTCCCGATTGTCTGTGCAGGTGATTTACACCTGTTTCTTTCAGCTTGGTTTACAGGCTGACCTTGAAAGGGAGGAGAGAATCTAGGTTTGAGAGATAACATATAACTTAAAACGTATCTAGCCTACATGTCTAATTCATATAATTCATAAAACGGGGCAGGGAGTTTGGCCTAGTGGTAGAGTGCTTGCCTAGCATACATGAAGACCCAGGTTCGATTCCTTGGTACCACATACATAGAAAAAGCCACAAGTGGTGCTGCAGAGCTCTCGCCTTGAGAAAGCCCAGGGACGGCGCTCAAACCCTGGGACTGGAGAAAACAACTCATAAAACTCCAAATCAGAAATGTTTCTGAGCAGGCCACATGACATCCCGAGGGACCACTGCTCACCCACAGCTGACTTTCCAAGACCTGCTGCAGTCAGAACACAGGCCCGCTACAGTGTACCACATTGTGTTTACCACATTGCGTTCAGGCTATGTACGCGATGCCTTTATAAAAGATAACACGTATCCTGTTTACTCTTGGGACCCATCCCCAAGATAACCTCATGGTTCACATGGTAACACTCCAGAATCTGAAAATATCCCAAATCTGAACTACCCAAGAGGTTGGCCAAGGAGTATTTTGGATAAAGGACATCAAACTTGTGCTATGCAAACATCCTGTTCCCTTTTTTTTTTTTTGCCAGTCCTGGGGCTTGAACTCAGGGTCTGGGCACTGTCCTTGAGCATTCTCAAGGCTAGTACTCTACCATTTGACCACAGCACCACTTCTGGCTTTTTCCATGGACATGATATTGAGGAACTGGAACCCAGAGCTTCGTGCATGCTAGGCGAGCACTCTACCGCTAGGGCCCCTGTGTTCTAAGACCTGCATTTATTGAGGTCCAGGATGAAAGGGAGGACAGAGGTGTTTCAGGCCGGAGGCCCTGGAGGGAGCAGTGCCAGCCTGTCAACAGCTCCTAGCTCCGTCGGGCAGCCTGCCCCCTACCTGCAGGAAAGGCTTGAGTCTAGATGCATCTTTCGGCTTGTACTGTCTCGGCCCTTGGAGTGATCTTTCGGGCTTGCTGGCCATTCTTCTTCTGAGCCTCAGGGACAGGACAGGTGACCAGGACAGGGGAAGGCCTGTCAGGTGCCATTGTTTGCTGCTGGGGTTGCTATGGTGATGGTCCCTGGCTGGTGCTACCGGGAGGAGGCCCTGAACTGTCCCAGGAGGCTCCTCAGTCCCTGGGGTTCTGGCTCCCTTTCTGGTGAGACAGGAAGAGGTCCGAGGACCAATCAGATGGAAGACGGTAACAGAACTGCTTCCGGGCCGGGCACTAGTGTTCACATCTCTGACCCCAGCTACTCAGGAGGCCGAGATCTGAGGATTGTGGTTCCAAGCCAGCCTGGGCAAGGCTCGGAGACTCTTGTCTCCAATGAACCACCAAAACCCTGAAGGGGACCTGTGGCCACCAACAACCAGAAGGCAGTGTGGGCCGGTCTCTGGGGCTGTCCTTCCTGCTGGGGCAACTGGCAGTCTACTACAGTTATGTAAGTTAGCCAGCAGGCAGCGGTGCCAGGGTCTAACATGGCAGGGAAGAGGACTCAGCAATGGGCAAGTGGTCATTTCGGTCAGGAAGGCCATGAGGACAGGGGATGGGGGCCACAGCCCGATGTCTGCTGCGTCCTACTGCCGCCCCTCCCCCCCACACCAACAGTCCAGAGAGCCGCGCGTCCACCCCGGAGTTTATTCAGTAGGTAGGTACAGTAGTGTTCTGAAGGCAGGGCCCAAGGGTCGGGGCGGGGGGAGCTCTTTGCAAAGCTGAGGTGCAAGCTGGGAAAACTGGACAGGTCAGGGGCCTCTGTCTCTCCCACCTCTGGCCACCTTTCCCCTCCGTGCCAAGTCTACCTGGCACCATCAGGGGCATGAGGGGAGAAAGAAATGCATAACAGAAGTCTATGTTTCCATTCCACGTCAGTGCACCCATCCCCCCACCCCCAAATTCTAGTCTTTACCCAGTGGCAGAGATCGCAATACCTGGTGGGGGGGGTGGGGGAGGGAGGAGGAATGCGACAGGGGGTCCGGGGAGGGGGAGGGGGCGAATCCCGGAAAGCAGAGAACTCCCTGTCTGTCCTGGGCACCGCAGGCCCGAGGGACCTGGCACCCTGCACCCCTGCCCTGCTCACCAGCCTCCGGCAGTCTCTAGATAAGGATCTCTGTGGAGTAAGCTTCCCTTTGTAATGAGAGGAGAAGCTGGAGGAGCCACGCCATTTACAGGAGGCGCAGCGGGAGGACCCGGTCCGGGAGCAGTTATGGCTCTCTGGGCGGGCGGGCATGCTGCTGCTGCAAAGGCCGTCACCTCGGTAGCCCCAGGCCCGCAGGGCTCGGGAGGCCAGCGGGGACAGAGGCCCGGCTTCTACCGCAGCTCGGGGATGAACTGGGACCAGTTGATACCGTCGGGGCCCAGCGGGTCCTCGTCGAGGCCGGGAAAGCTGACGTCCAGCAGGATCTTGCTCAGGCTGTCGTTCATTGTGTCCAGGACCAGGCCTTCCGTGAGAGAGCGGTTGGCAGACAGGCCGGGGACCTGTGGGTACGGGGATCCCAGTTTGGGGACGTCCAGATCGGAGGGGCAGGAACTGCTGAAGGGGTCGGCGGTGAGGTCGAAGGGCTCGGAGTTGAGGAGCTCTCGGGGGGAGTCGAACAAGGGGTCGCTCTTCAGCGGCGTGGTACTGAGCCCCGGAAGTCCCAGGGGCTCGGGCAGTGGCCCGAAGACGCCCTGCGGAGCGCGCACTGGGCTGAAGTCCAGGCCCCCCACCTTGGCCGGGGGGGTGAGCCTCCAGGACTCAGGGGTCCTGGGCAGGACGGACTTGCTGGGGGTGGAGGAGGCGGGCAGCAGGTCCTTGACGGGCGTCTTGAAGGGGCCCCCATCCTCGGGCTCCGAGGCCTCGGCCAGGAGCGGGGGCTCGGCGGCCTGCCGGGCGGGGCCCTCGGAGAACAGCAGCTCGGAGGCGTCGTCTCCGCAGGGCGGGCGCAGGTGCTGCTTCCTGCGGGAGCGGCTCATCTCCCTCCTCTCCCTCCGTTTCAGGAGCAGCATCTCGGACACGCAGCGGGCCGGGGAGCGGAGGCTGACGCAGGGCTTTCTGCGGCGTGGCGTGGGCGAGCAGGACGAGTCCTCGCGGGGGGACGGGCACGGGGAGGGCCACTCCTCCAGGGGGGGGCTCTCCACCTTGATGGGTCTCAGCAGGCCGGGCACGGCGTCCTTCTCCTCCTCCTCGTCCTCGTCCTCCGGCTGGCTCTCCTCCTCCTTGATGGAGCCCGAGGGCAGCAAAGGCGGCAGTGGTCCATCCCCGGGCAGGGGCTCCTCCTTCACCGCGCTGGCCGTGGGCAGAGGAGCGACGCCTTCGTCGGCCAGCAGCCCCTGGAAGGACGCGGAGGGGAGGTTAGAGGCCGGGCACGGGGCCCGGGGCACACAGAACACAGAGCCAGAACCAGGACTGCAGGGCTTCTGCCCACACGCACGGCCGAGTTCGCCTTCCTCCCATCGGCAAGGCCGCCTTGTTGCGGTGGCACAACCGTTACGGCTTCTCCCAGGAAGCAGGACACTTACCTTGGGCGCGATGCGGACGCGCTTGCCGTGCCGAGCCAGCTCGGAGCCCACGAGCGACGCTGCCAGGGGCAGGGGCACCTTGGC
The DNA here is from genome assembly GCF_031878675.1 of Megascapheus bottae. NCBI lineage: Eukaryota > Metazoa > Chordata > Mammalia > Rodentia > Geomyidae > Megascapheus > Megascapheus bottae. Next base: position 1,191,181 of record NC_143545.1, read on the forward strand.
GGAGGGCTGCAGCACCAGGGGCTGGTTCACGGGGAACTGGATGGGCACCAGGTAGGAGCTGACTCTTGGCAGCAGCGGCTTCATCTTCCGTCCTGGGAGGGGAGAGAAGAGATGAGGCGCAGCCGGCCCGGGGCTGTCCTGGGACCCGGTCGGGAACACGGCCAGGCGGCGAGACTCACGTGCTCCCAGCGGGAGTTGGGCCTTGATGGTGACATTACGGCGCAGCTCCGGATTGGACCGTTTCTGTTGCTGCTTATGGCAGCCAGGGAGAGAAAGAGACCTGGGGTAAGGGGATGAGAGCCTCGGGCTCAGAACCCCCCAGCACGAGCTGGAGCCTCTCAACTAACGGACAGCTTAGAAAGAAAAGGCCGTGGGTGGATGGATGGATGGATGGACAAGGCCGGCGGGCACGCTGTCCCGCGCCAGAGCATGCAGGACAGGTGGTGGCTGGACGGTCCTTACCACCCCCAGGGGACGCTGGAAGGCTCGGCCGCCCACGGGCGTGTCCCTGCGGTGACAGGGCCTCCTGCGTGCCCTTCCCAGCCCTGCTCTGCTCAGTGCACCTTTGGGATGCCTGTGGGAAGCGAGGGAGGGAGGGAGGGAGGGGCAGGTGCCCGGCGACATTGGGGTGCTGTATTCGGGGGCTGCCAGGCCCGAGGCCATCGGCTCCCTTCCTTCCCCACTAAAGCCATGTTGAGGCCCGGTAGGAGACAAGAGCCAAGCCCGGAACAAGGGAAGAAGAGCCTTACTGATTCCAAGTGCTGGGACGATTGTGGAGACCCTGGGTCCAGTGGCTGGTGGCGGCCAGGCATTGTGGGAGAGAAAGGACACGAAGTTACCACCAAGGTGGTCAAGCCAACCAGCCTGGCAAGACACTGATGGACAACTGTCCCTCCCAGAAGAATTGCCCGGACCCTCGCAAGTCCCAAAGCCACACACAGCTTCGGGAGGAAAAGATGTGCTGCGGGAAAGCTGTGTTTCTCATCTTTCGTTTGTTTTCTTTGGGAGGGTTGGTCACGGGGCTTGAGCTTGGCGCCGTCTCCGAGTTCTCTTTTGCTCAAGGCTGACGCTCTAGCACGTTGAGCCCCAGCTCTACTTGGAGTTTTCTGGTGGGTCGTAGGAGGTAGGAGTCGCAAGGACTTTCCTGCCTGGACCGTCTATGAACTGTGATCGTCAGATCTCAGCGCTCCGAGAAGCTAGGATGTGACAGACAAGAGTCGCCCGACGGTGCCCGGCCTCACCTGTGTGGCTCTAAGAATCCCCCAGATGAGATGCTTGTTACAAATGCAGATTCCTGGGTCCCTTCCAGACAGATGGGATCAGGAGCCCCAAGACAGGAGCCAGGAAAGCTGCAGGGTACAAAGCGCCCCAGGCAAACACTGCTCCCCCCCAACAAAGGCGGGCTGGGCAGGATCTGTCAGTGATTCACGTGGCTTGCTAACAGCTGGCTCCGAACTTCTAATCCAGGAAGAACGGAGGGAGACCCTCACCTTGAACACCTGGTCTAACGTCAGGTAGCGGTTGGCGCTGGGGTGAATGGTCCAGAAGGAAACCTTGCCGTTGCCTGACGTCTCCCGGACAAACATGTCATGGAGGGAGAGGTTGTGACGGATAGAATTCTGAAGGAGAAATGGCTAGTTAACCAGGAGGCAGCAGCTCAGGCTTCTCATCCTAGCTACTTGGGAGGTGAGATTTGCTGGTTCAAAGCCAGCCCTGGGCAGTGGAGTCAGTGAGACTCTTTATCACCTACAAATGATCAACAAAACCAAAGCCAGGAGTGGCACTGTGGCTCAAGGGGTAGCGCCCTAGCCTTGAGCAGAGGCAACCTCAGGCCCTGAGATTGAGTGAGGACCAGCAAAAAAAACAACAAAAAAAGATGAGTAGTTATTATGTCATCTCTGAGCTTCCGAGTGTGTGTGTCTGTGCTTGCACTTTTCCTGCCTGTGCTTTGTTGAGGGGCCTTGTAACCCTCTCTATTATAGCGCTCGCTCTCTCTCTCTGCCTCCACACTACAGACTGACCACCTCAGTCCTCTCCTTTTGCTTCATGAAGACCCTTTCAAGGGCTGGTGGTGCAGTTCAATGGAGGGACTGCCTGCATAGCAAATGAGAGGCCTGGAGTTCAAATCTCTGAGTATTAGCAAACGAGAAGAAAAGACCCTTCATAAAACTCAGTGGTTGGCCGGGTGCTGGTGGCTCACGCCTGTAATCCCAGCCATTCAGGAGGCTGAGATCTGAGGATCACAGTTCAAAACCAGTCCAGCCAGGAAAGTCTGTGAGACTCTCATCGCCCATGAACAACCAGAAAACTGGAAATGGCGCTGTGGCTCAACGTGGTAGAGGGCTAGCCTTGAGCTGAAGGGCTCAGGGACAGCGTCCAGGCCCTGAGGTCAAGCCCCACCGACGATTTAAAACACAGACACACAAAACTCAGTGGGCCGTTCTCACTGTGACTCTAGCACCCCTGCTCGTGGCACAAAGGTGGGCCTGGTACCACACCTGAATTCTCCTCAGAGCCTGCGTTCTTATGGGTGATGCAGCCGGGGTTCATAGCATCAGGCTACAACCCCAGAAGGTGCTGCAGCATCCTCTGCCTGTGCCCCGTGCCCCAGAGACACTGTCAGGCCCCAGAGACCTTGACCTTGGCCGTGGCAGGGCGGATTACCTTCCAACCGGGCTTGGCAATGTGTTTAAAGTAGGGGAAGTGGTCCTCGATCCAAGAGTAGATATCCTTCAAGGTCATGCGCTTCCGTTCCGTGCTGTTGATGGCAAACTGGATCATGGCCATGTACGAGTAGGGCGGCCGCTCCGACACAGAGTCCTGCCAGGACGCTGGCACTCCCGAGGGCTCCTCAACCTGGCGGGAAAGGAAAGGGAATGACAACGGACGCCTCTTCCCAAGGACCGGCCCCACAGCAGGGAAGTGCACCAGAAACCAACCCGCTCCGCATGACCCGCTCACAGTGCAAAACGCCCGAGGTGCAGAAAGGGCCTTACAACCGAGACTAGACTCCGACCCAGAAGGAGCTGCTTACCTATCCTTATTTATTTACTTTTTTGCCAGTCCTGGGCTTGAGCTCAGGGCCTGAGCACTGTCCTTGGACTTTCTCAAGGCTAGAGCTGTACCACTTGAGCCTCAGCACCACTTCTGGCTTTTTTTTTTCTAGGTATGTGGTTACCGAGGAATCGAACCCGGGTCTTCGTGCATGCTAAGCAAGCACTCTATCACTAGGCCAAACTTCTGGCCCCTGTTATTTATTTTGTTGTCTGATAATAAAGTCTTGAAACTCTCCACCCCCAACCCCCAATTCTGGGGCTTGAACTCAGGCTCTAGGCTCTGTTCCTGAGCCTCATTCAAGGCTAGCACTCTACCATTCGAGCCATGATGCCACTTCTGGCTTTTTCTGTGTCTGTGGTACTGAGGAATTGAACCTAGGGCTTCGTGCATGCTAGGCCAGCACTCTGCCTCTAAGTCACATTCCCAGCCCTAGTTGAAACTTCTTTATTAGAGGCATGCAACAAGTAACTCTAACGGTCCCGGATATTGCTAGGTCTTAGGTAGAGATGCCATCGTTCATTCAGTTTTCAAATCGAGCCAGGCGCTGGTGGCTCACATCTGCAATCCTAGCTACTCAGGAGGCTGAAATATAAGAATAACAGTTCAAAGCCAGCCTTGGGCAGCAAAGTCCATGAGACTCTTATCTCCCACTAAATACCAAAAAACTGGAAGTGGAGCTGTGGTTCAAGTGGTAGAGTGCCAGCCTTGAGTGAAAAAGCCAATTGAGAGTCCAAGGCCGTGAGTTCAAGCCCCAGGACACACACACACCCCTAAGGCAAATGTAGTCCCTGTGGTAGAGACCTTGCCTAGCAAGCCCAAGGCTCTGAGTTCACTCAGCAACTCATGGCGGCGAGCGACTTCTCGGGTAGCAGAGAGCAGTTCACCTTAATCTGATTGTGCTCCGGCCGGCAGTTCTCCTTGTCCTCGGCTTCTTGCTTAACATCACAGGAGCCCAGCCCATCACAGCTCATCTTCCCGAGCCACTGGATGTTGGTTAGGCTGTTGTCCAGAGTGCAGCCTGCCGCCTCACCGCCAGCTAGAGGGAACCATCTGAGACTTGAGCGTCTCCCTCACCAGAAGCCCAGCGGCCCCACCTCCAGCCCAGGACCACCCTTAGTTAGCAAGTCCTGTTACGGATCTCAGGGGATACCCACCACCCTTCAGGGTTCATTTCTATAGAGGCCAGATTTACTTATTTGATCATCCCGGGGCTTAAACTTAAGGCTTGGGTTCTGGCTCTGCCCTTGAGCTTTTTTGCTCAAGGCTAGGGCTCTACTGCTTGAGCCACAACTCCATTTCCTTTTGGTGTTTCACTGGAGATAGAAGTCGCCTGCAACTGGGCCCAGTGGCTCACGCCTGTCATCCTTGCTACTCAGGAGGCTGAGACCTGAGGACCAAGGTCTAAAGCCAGCCCAGGCACAAAAGGACCTGAGACTCTTATCTCCAATTAACCCCTAGAAGACAGGAAGTGGGGCTTGGCTCAAGGGTAGGGCGGTAGTCTTGAGCTGAAGAGCTCAGGGACAGCACCCAGGCCCAGAGTCCAAACCACAGGACAGACAGACACATCCACATAGATTCCCTCCCCATGCTTCACTTGCTCCTTTATTTTATTTTTGCCAGTTCTTGGGCTTGTACTCAGGGCCTGGGCACTGTCTCTGGCCTTCTTTGGAGCCACAGTGCCACTTGCAGTTTTCTGGTGGCTCATTGGTGATAAGAGTTGTCACAGGGGCTGGGAATGTGGCTTAGTGGTAGGGTGCTTGCATAGTATGCATGAAGCCCAGCCAGGGGCCGTGGCTCACGCCTGTCATCCTAGCTACTCAGGCTGAGATCTGAGGATCAAGGTTCAAAGCCAGCCCGGGTACAAAAGAACCTGAGACTCTTATCTCCAATTAATCCCCAGAAAATGGGAAGTGAGGTTTGGGTCAAGGGTAGAGCGCCCAGGCCGAGTTCAAGCCCCATGACCCACCAAAAAAAAAAAAAAAAAAAGTTTGCATGAAGCCCTGGGTTCGATTCCTCAGTGCCACATAAACACAAACAGCTGCAGCTGGAAGTGACGCTGGCTGTGAACAAAAGAAGCTTAAGGACAGTGCCAGGCCATGAGTTCAAGTCTCAGGACTGCCCCCCCCCAAAAAAAGGTGTCATGGACTTTCTTGCCTAGGCTGGCTCAGAGCTCAGCTCGCTGAGGAACTACAATTACCAGTGTAATCACTAGGCTCCACTAATGAAATCATTTACTATCTTAACAAACAAGATCCTCCCTCCCTCTACTTTGCCTGGCAGTCCACATACCACAGTTCTCCGAGGCCCCTAGCCTTGGAGTGGCTCCGGGCGACCGGTTCACGGTCCTGGTGGTAGGTTTCCGGCCCACCGGCTCGGGCATGATGTCTGTCCCCTTGCGATCATGCTGGGGTTGGCCCTGAGGCTGGGGTGCTGGGGGTTGAGCTGGGGCCCGCCCGCAGCTGATGAGGATAAACTTGTTGGGTCCGCTGCTGCCGCTCTCCTTTCCCCGGGCAGTGAGGGCGGTGATGATGCTCTGGACGTCGGCGTTGGTGGGGATGGCTACCACTTGAGTGTTGGGCATGGTGGGGTGGTTGATGATCTTGATCCCCGCTGGGAACTTGCACGAGCTGGACTCTGCCACCTCCGTGGAGGTCTGGACTGCAGCAGGAGGGGGTTCCTCCTTTGCTGGCTCAGCTGGGGCATTCTGAACAGGAAGGGGCAGCTTCCGTCTTTTGAGAATCAGTGGCCGCCGGGGGCTGGTTTTCATGATGAATCTGCGCTTTCACTCCCCATGGAGAATCCTGAGAGGGTGCACCTGGGAAAGAGCAGGGAGAAGCAGGGCATGGGAGACTTGCTGGGCTGCAAACGTTGTGCCCAACATTCAAAATCCCCCTGAAAGACCACCAGAATCCATGCCAATGCAAGCAACACAGAGCCGTTTATTAGCAAGCTCGAGCTTGGTCCTCCGCGCCTCAGAAACCAGTGACACTTGGAGGCCCTGAGTACAGAATTAGCACAGCTTTTATAGTAAAGAACAAACAGGTTTTAGTTTTGTTCTCACAGCCTCATATTTTGGCTAACCTTTACATAGGAACATTCCACAATTTCTTATCGGTTATGATGTTATGGTTTCCCACAGAAGTTCAGTTTTAGATGTCCTTGCTAGCTGTGGAACACAGCTGTTCTCCTATAGATTACCTTTGAACGTCCTTGCTAGCTCTTCTGAATAAACAACAGATGGAGCCTCTCTCAGTTTTCCTGAGAAGAAATGGGATTTCTCAAACTTAACTCTTGCAGAGTGGAGGTTGCTTTAACAAGATGGATTCAGTCTAGCTACATTCAGTTTAGCTACCGCTCCTCATGGTGCAGAGTGCATACAAAAACTTGAGTCTAGGGGCTGGGAGTTTGGCCTAGTGGTAAGAGTGCTTGCCTAGCATGCATGAAGACCAGGGTTCAATTCCTCAGCACTCCACATACATAGAAAAAGCCAGAAGTGGTGCTGTGGCTCAAGTGGTAGAGTGCTAGCCTTGAGAAAGCCCAAGGACAGCGCTCAGGCCCTGAGCTCAAGCCACAGGACTGGCAAAAAAAAAAAAAAAAACAAACTTGAGTCTGGAGCTTTGGAAGTGCTATGGCTTTGAATTTGGGCCTCATGCATGCTAGGCAGGCAACTGTGTCACTGAGCCATGCCCCTCCAGCTCCCTGGAGCAAAGACTTAAGAAAACAAGCAGAGGTTCTCAGCTGTGACCAAAGAAAGCAAAAAAAAAAAAAAAAAATCATAGCTCACAGAAGCAATTCAAAGGGGCCAAGTGGTACTGGGCTGGAACAAGAAGGGTTCTGTCTGGAAGCTTAAGAACATTTGTCCACAAGCTTGAGTGAGACCATTATAAATATAAAGAAATCTGTGTGTGTGTGTGTGTGTAGGGCGGGGGGAATCTGTGAACTCCTTATCCCTGAATAACCAGTTCAGGGTCAGCGGGTGCGTGTATGTGTATGGGGGGGGGGGGAAATCTGTGAGATCCTTATCCTTGAATAACCACCAAAACCTGGAAGTGAAGCTCAAGTAGTCGAGCACCAACCTTAAGGGAAAGAGCTCAGGGACAGCGTGCTGAGTTCACGCACGTGCGCGCGCACACGCACACACCCCAGTGCAATTTTGACATGTGCCATCTGCTTAAAATCCTTAGGCCTTCCCCAACTTAGGACCTTTCTTTCCTTCGCTCTACCTCCCGAATCCCTTTTTCCTGGTCAGGGAATACAAATGATGTGTTCTTCATTGGTCCTGCGGCACTGGGGTGTGAACTCGGGGCTTTCTTTGCTCTCCACCCACGAGGGAGCCGAGTCTCCCGGCGTGTGTCCGGTTGTCTTGCCAGCCCTGGGGCTGGGGGGCTCCACCACTTGAACCCCAGCTCCACTCCCGGCTTGCTCTATGTCCGAGCCCTCCACGACTAGGCCTCGCTCCCGGCGCCCACGGGTCCCCCCGCCTGCGGGTCAGCGCCCCGGGGGCTCCCGAGGCCCCGCTTCCAGGGAGGTCTCGGGGAGGTCTGAGGAGGGACCCGGCGCGGGCCTGGCGGAAGCGGCGCCCGGGCGGCCCCGGGGCCTCGGTCGCCTCCCGTCTGCGTCCCCTCTCACCTGAGACCGCGGCGGGCTGGGAGCGGCGCCGAGGCGGCGTGGGGGGGTCCCGGCGGCGCGGGGGGCGGGAGCGGGGGACGGGGAGGACGGGGAGGACGGGGGAGGGGGGGACGCCCGGGGCCGCGGCCTGAGGTGAGGTCCCGGCAGCGCCGCTTTTCAGTTTGAAATTGGCGCCGGCGGAGCGTTTGCCGTCACGTGACGCGCCGCGCCGTGACGTCATCCGCCCGCGACGGCCGTGTCTCCGCGTTCCGGCCCTCGAACGCTCGGCGAGGGCCCGGACGTCCTGAGGCCCGCACGCCTGGCGGGGAGGCCGGTAAGGCGGGGGGGGGGGGGGGTGACGACGGGGGGTGACCGGGACCCCGAGGCGGAGGGGAGGCCCGGGGCGGAGGGGGGCGGACGCGGGGCGGAGCCGCCGCCGACCCCAGGGCCCCTCCCTCCCACCCCCGTCGGTGTCCGCCCGGCTGTGGGACGGGAGGGTGGGAGGGGTGGGAAGGGGGGTGCGGGCGTCCCGCAGGGCCTCTTCCAGCCTTTTTTCCCCCTGTGACTCACTGGAACCACACGTCTCCAGGCCCTCCCTGCCCAGGCTGGCTTTGAACCCGCATCCTTAGAAGCCTGGGTAGATGTGTCCGCCCCCCCGGGCCTGGCTTCACTTCTTAGCCCTCTCCACCTGCCGAGGCCTTGGATGACCGTGTTGTCACCGAACTGGTTCCCCGAGGGTTTGTCGCCTGTGAAACATTGTGTGGGACTGGGGTGTGTGTGGGGGGGGGGTGGGGAAGGTATGGGAAGAAGCTGTGCCTTCCCTTGGCTTTGAGTTTGGCAGGGTGGCAGGGAGCCGGGGTGGGGGGGGGTCTTCTGAGTTGGGTTCTCTTCCCTTTGCTTACTTCTCTTTCAGGCATGGGTTGGGATTGGAGCCTGACCCCCCCTCCCCAACCCGAAGGCAACCAGCATCATGTGGTTACTGCGCGCTCTTCATTTACCTGTGGATGCCTCCTAAAAGAAGATGCCACAGACGGTCCCTGAGAGCCCCGCTGCTGTTCCAGCAACAGCCACTGGAGGCCCCGCGACACCTCTTCCACCCTCCGCAGCCTCCAGCCGCCCGCACTGTCCAGGTGCCCAGCAAGCCGGTTGACCAGAGCGCCATCACTTCCTGGGTAGGCCCAGTGGGTTTTTATTCACTTCTCTGCTGCCAGGCTCTTCCAGATGCTGCATCCTGCCCGGAACCACAGCCTCCAAAGAATAAGACTTTGTTTTCTTGGTGGTGAATTGTGGGGCTTGAACTCTGGGCTTTGATGCTGTCCCTGAGCTCTTCAGCGCAAAGCTACCACTCTACCCCTTGAGCCACAACTCCACTTTTCTTGTGGTTAATTGGAGATCAGATTCTCACTGTCTTTAGTGCCCAGGCTGGCTTTGGCCTGTAATCCTCAGACCTCAGCCTCCTGAGTAGCTAGGATTATAGGTGAGAGCCACCTCTCCCGACTAAGATTCAGAATTCTTATCTCTGGACTCCTAAGCTACTCCTGCCCAGAGTGACTGTCTTCCCCGGCGTATCTTATTTTTTCTTGGTCCAAAACAAGGGATGGTATCATATTCTGAAAATGTTCACTGCAAAAGTTCTGCTACTCTCTCAGTAGCCCGGTAAGAAAGCCAGATAAATGGCAGGCAAATTTTCAAGCAGAGTTATTTACTGAAATTTAAAGAGAGACAGTAGCCAGGCGGTGGCTCATGCCTCTAATCTAGCTATTTAGGAGGCTGAGATCTGATCATTGTGGTTCAAAGCCAGCTCAGGCACTAAAGAACTGGAGACTCTTCTCTCCTCTTAATCACTAGAAAACGGGAAGTGGGGCTGTAGCCTTGAGCTGAAGAGCACGGGGACAGGACCCAGGCCGAGTTCAAGTCCCATGACCAAAAAAAAAAAAGGAGACAGTAAATGCATCCTTGTGTAGCGTAAAGGAAAAGAACACCGTTCCTTCTGTGTATGTGTGTGTGTTTGAGCACGCCCGTCCTGGGGCTCAAATTCAGGGTCTGGACCTGGACCCTGTCCTTGAGCTTGTCTTTGCTTCAGGCTAGTGCTTTACTATTTGATCCACAGCTCCCATTTTCAGCTTTTTGGTGGTTAATTAGAGATAAGAGTTTCACAGACTTTCCTGCCTGGCTGCCTTGGGGCTTTGGTCCTCAGATCTCAGCCTCCTGAGTAGCTAGGATTGCAGGCGTGAACCACTGGTCCCCCGGCCCTCTGTCCTTTCTTAGGTGCAATGAATGACTCACGTAAAATATTGGCTTTTCTTATTTTCTCTTTAGACAGTACTTTGTTCTTTTTCCATTGCTCTTTTACAACCTCGTTTTGGATTCTGGACAGAGATAAAACAAGTATTGTGTTCTTTGGATGTAGGTCTATCTCTCAGTACCCAAGAGATTTTTTAGGTTCTTTACTTGGCAGTTGGTTCGTGTCACTTGTTTCTTGTTTTTAAATGTGGGCCCTTAGGTATCACCACAGTTTGATACTACAGCAGAGAGCCGGTTTCCAGCCCACCAGAAACCTCACCGACACCAGGCTAGATCTTCAAGTCGGAAATCGTCCTGCAGGTTTCCACAGCTGACCTTCGAGGTTCCACAGTGTCCTAGCTCGGAGACTTCGGGGATCCCTGTCACCCCACAGGGCCCATCTAATCACCCTGAAAAGGCCGTTTCCAGAAGAAGGCCTTTAGTTCCGCTGCTTAGCCCCCAGAGCTCCGAGGACATGTCAGCACAGTCCCTCCACAGCTTACCTCATGTCTTCGTTCCACTTGACATCCAGACCCCGGAGGCGGCTTTCATCCCCCCAGACCAGAAGGAAAACTCACCCTCCACCTGCATCCTTCACGCAGCCACTCCCAAGAGGCGGGAGCCCGGCCCTGTTCTGGTAAAGGACACTCCGGAGGAGAAGTACGGGGTGAAGGTCACGTGGCAGAGGCGGAGGCACCTGCTAGCCTACCTCTCAGAGAGAGGGAAGCTGAGCAGGAGCCAGTTCCACGTGAGGAGTTGACAGCCACCCGAGGCCTCTTGTTCTTCACAAGTCTCAGGGAACCAATGTGGGAAACTAGAGCCCTGGAGGTTTTGTTTTGTTTTGTTTTCCAGGCATTCTGTTCCACAGTGTGCAGTGGACATACTGTGTGTCCCAAACTGTTAGATTTCATGTCATGAACTTAGTGTTTTCCGATATTGACTGTAAATACCTTGTGTAGAAGTGAATGTAAATAAATGGTTGCAGGAAGATTTTAGAGCAGCCTCTTCTGTCAGTCATGCAACAGCACCACCCATCCAGGGAAGGTCTGTGTGGTCTCTCCCTTTGGTGACTTCATCCACACTGATCCAGCCCAGAGCCCAAGCTGCTGTCAATGACCTGCTTCATGGGCAGGTGGAATCTGCAGACAGGAAATCACTTAGGTTTGCATCCATTAAACTGGGTGGGGAAAAAATGGTTTCTTGTAGTCACATTAAATCTGTGTGTGTGCTGGTATTGGGGCTTGAATTCAGGGCCTGGTGCTTTCCATTTCGGGCTTTTTTTTCATTTATTTTTTATTGTTGGGGTAATGTATGGGGGTTACAGTTCCATTTGTCCGGTAGTAGGTGCATTACTTCTCACACATCGATACCCTTTCTCATGTTTTTGTCCCCATTTCCCTGCCCCCACCCTTTTATTTCTTTATTTTTATGATTCATTGGAAATGAGAGTCTGCCCGTGCTGGCTTCAAATCGCAATTCTCAGATCTCAGACTCCTGAGAAGGTAGCTAGAACGGCAGGCCTGAGCCACCCGTGCTAGGCTCGGTGAAACGCTTCATATAAATGATTGTGAAGCTCCTCATAGTACTTGTATGAACTCAGAAATGCCCATTGCTCATCTTGCCCCCGTCGATCCAGCATCCTGCTGGAAGCCCAGTTCTTGAGTTTCTCACTGCCAATTGTACAAGGTGGATGGACGGCTGAAGCAGAGACTGCTTCACGGTGATTCCAAGGTCACAGTGAATGCAGGCTGATCTCACTCATGTATTCGTGTCCAGTGCTCTTCTCTTCTCCTCTGTGTCAAGTTCTGTGTTCCCTAACTTTTTTGTTGTCGGTCGTGGGGCTTGAACTCTGAGCCTGGGCACTGTCCCTGAGCTCTTCAGCTCAAGGCTACCTCACTACCCCTAGAGCCACAGCACCACTTTGGTTTTTTTTTTTCCTGGTGGTTGATTACAGTCTTACAGTCTCTAGTGCCCCTGCTGGCTTTGAACCATGATCCTCAGATCTTAGCCTTCTGAGTGGCTAGGATGACAGGCGTGAGCCACCTTGCCGGGCTCACTTTTTTTATTTTTTAAGTGAAGACTAATACATTTTTAAAAACATGAAAATTTGGACCGGGAGTTTGGCCTAGTGGTAGAGTACTTGCCTAGCATGCACGAAGACCTGGGTTCAATTCCTCAGTACCACATACATAGAAAAAGCCAGAAGTGGTGCTGTGGTTCAAGTGGTAGAGCTCTAGCCTTGAGAAAGTCCAAGGACAGTGCTCAGGCCCTGAGCTCAAGACACAGGACTGGCCAAAAAACATATATATGTACATATAATATCATATCTGAAAACAAGGCAGCTGTAAGTGTATGTGTGGATGCAGTGACTTGCAGGGAAGCGGGGTAGGGGCTGCAGGGCTGTGTGTGGTGTCTGGAGAGGCTGGTGACGGGGTTTATGGGCAGGAGCTGCGCTAGGGAAGGAGGGCGGGTTCTGGGGGGATCTGGAGTAGTGGAGGGGCGGTGCTAGCATCACACCCTAGAAGCCCTCTGGGTGGTCTCGGTGGGGTGGGGCCCAAGCTGCAGGCACATCCGTCCATCCTCACCCCAGCCCTGCGCGCCTCATCCGGGCCCCCGGCCCCCCCCCCCCACCCCCGTATCCATCCCCAGTCCCTCTCCTCTCCCCCAACGCCGAACCCCCGCCTTTGGCGCATGCGCCTGTAGCCTCCCGGCTTCCTCCCGCCCCCTCGACCTTCGGTAGCCAATGAGAGAGAAGCGTCTGTGGCCCGCGGACCAATAGGGGGAGGCGACAGTGCGGGGTGTGGTTGCCAGGGGGCGGGGCCCGGCTTCCAGCCCGAGGTGCCACTCGGGCAAAGCGGCGTCCGGGCGTGCGCAGCGGAGGCGCCGCCGGCTGGCGGAGCGGGCGGGCGGCGGGCCATGGAGGCGTCGCACTGCGGGCTCGGGCCGCGCGGGGACAGGTCAGAGGGCGGCGGGGGGGCGGGCGTGAGGGAGGGGAGGGCGGCGGGGGGCGGGCGCGCGCTCCGCAGGCCGGGCAGTGGGGCGGCGGGGTCGGGGCGGTGTGTGGGGGTGGGGGGGGCGCCGGCTGTGCCCCGGGGAACGCAGGCCTCGCCCGAGGTCAGCGGGATGCGCACCGCGTTGGAGGTGACATAACAACAACCACGACGGCAGTAATAATAACGAGACCCACCACCGCGCTGCCTCCCCGGCCCTGGCCTTCCAGTTCCCACTCCCCAGCCCGTCCGTGTGTGGAACTCGCTGGGTTGGTGGGGAGGGCGTGGGGGGAGCCGGGGACGCCCTGGACTCGGGGCTGGGGCCCGGGCCACGCGCGGCTCCCTCCCCACACGTCAGCGGGTGAGCACTTGGGGGGGGAGGCAGGGGGTTCCTGTACTGGGGGGTGGGTTTGAACTCGGGGCCTGAGCACTGCCCTTGGGCTTTCTCAAGGCTGCAACTCGAGCCTCAGCACCTCTTCTGCCTTCTTTCTCTTAGTAGGTGGGACCAGAGAATCAAGCCTGGGTCTTCCTGCATGCTGAGTAGTCAAGCACTCCCTCTCCAGGCCAGACTCCCCCCCATGTCTTGTGTAGGAAGGAATGGATGTCTTTTGTTGGGTTTTTGTTTGGTCCTGGGGTTTGCCTGCCAGAGCCTTCACGACCTAAGCCACACCTACAAACCCCTGGCTCTGTCTATGGGATATTTTTTTTTTCTGATGAGAAACACTGACAGATTGGATTTGGAATTTCCCCCGTCGTGGTTTTTTTTCTTGGAATCCCATGACCGTTTTGCCATGAGGCAGATTTTGACTGCCAACAAAACAAACGAAATATTTTCCCTGGAATCCGAAATACACAGTGGGAGCTGGAGATGGAGTTTGAAACCACACAGAGACCCTCTGTCCAGCCTAGATGACCTCCGCTGTTGATTCCATAGAGATGATGGGGGGGCAGGTAGGCTGTGTGTTTAGCATGTGCAAGGTCCTGGGTTTGAACCACAGGCAGGAAGACCACACACACACCACATGCTCCGTGGGTGACACAGAATTGAAATTATGCTTCCTGGTATATTGTAAGCTAAAATTGCCTAAGAAAGTTGCGGTCTGTGATTGGTCTATGCCAAGACTTCTTAGAAATCCAGGCCAGGTTCCAGTGGCTTACATCTGTGATCTTAGCTACTCAGGAAGCTGAAATTTGAGAGTCAAGGTCCCAAGGCACATGGGCAGGAATGTCCAGGAGACTATTGTCACTAAACTACCAAAAAAAAAAGGAGAAAAATCTAGAAGCCGGGGCCAGGAGTTTGGCCTAGTGGTTAAAGTGCTTGCCTAGCATGCATGAAGACCCGGGTTCGATTCCTCGGTACCACATACATAGAAAAAAGCCGGAAGTGGTGCTGAGGCTCAAGTGGTAGAGCTCTAGCCTTGAGAAAGTCCAAGGACAGTGCTCAGGCCCTGAGGTCAAGCCCAGGACTGACAAAAAAAAAAAAAAAAAAATCTAGAAGTTACATCCTGGCAATTTTGTTTCTAATGACTCCAGCATGCAGATTGCAAGTGCCAATGCCAGGCGCCACATAGGAAGGAAAGAAAAATGTCTGTAATTTTTTTTTTCCTTCTGAGTTTCTTCCATTCTTAATATGCCATTTCAAATAATTTGGAGGAATAGTTCTGGTTTGTTTATTTCTTCCTCTGAAAACTCTTCCGTTTCCCTGGCATTGGTGCCCCTTGGAAGAAAAAGTTTGTTTTTGAATTGAAGTTTGGAAGCCTGTGGCTCACACCTGTCATCCTAACTACTCAAGAGGCTGAGATCTGAGGGTTGCACTTTGAAGCTAAGCCCTCTAGGAAAATCTGTAAGGCTCTTTAGCTCCATCAAATCTGCAAAACAAAACAACAACAAAAAAACTGGAAGTGGAGCTGTGGTTCAAGTGATAGAACAGTAGCCCTGAGCATAAAAGCCCAGGGACAGCACCCAGGCCCTGAGTTCAAGCTCTGGGACTGACGGACACACACACACACAATTAAAAAGTTCATTTAGGGCCGGGAGTTTGGCCTAGTGGTTAAAGTGCTTGCCTAGCATGCACGAAGGCCCGGGTTCGATTCCTTGGTACCACATACATAGAAAAAAGCCGGAAGTGGTGCTGAGGCTCAAGTGGTAGAGCTCTAACCTTGAGAAAGTCTAAGGACAGTGCTCAGGCCTTGAGCTCAAGCCCAGGACTGGCAAAAAAAATAAAAAATAAAAAGTTCATTTATCAGGCACATTTCAAGCATCCCTGTGCCCTTGAGAAGTGCTGGGAAGGTCGAGAAGTGGTGACATCGGTACTTTGTTTAGTAACGTTGCTTGTCTATGTGTTGGAGCCAGGTGAAGGGCTGAGGAGCTAGCCAAGGCTTTGTTTTGGAAGCCGCTGTCTGTAGTGAAGACAAGAGAATCCCCAGTGGAGTGTGTGTGCCTCCTGACACCCCCAGTGGGCAGGATACTGGGGGGGGGGCTGGTGGATGTTCTGTCTCCAGGGTAACTTGGGATTGAGGGGACTTCTCCCTTGAGAACCCCTCCGCCACTTGTTGCTGAACACATCCAGTGCTATTTATTGTGATAATGGCATCCGTTTCAGATTTCTCCCGTAAAAACAGCCAACAGTTACATACATGTCTAGACACGTCCCAATGGAAACCCTTTATACAATTAATATGCGCTCCGGAAAAAAAAAAAGACAAAGGAAATTAAAAAACAAACACCCAAGAAACAAAGCAAAACAGAAGGCCACAACATCTCCAGTATTTCTTCTTCTTCTTCTTCTTTTTTTTTTTTAAAAGCAGCTATCTGAGAACCTTCTAGAACTCCTAGACTGAGTGCATTCAGTGGGTGAGTGTGATGGTGACTCAGATGCAGGCACCGCCCGGCCAATCTCTTCCAGACAGCTCTCTTGGACAACTCTAACCCCTGAGCCACACTCAGCTCTGCAGTTTTACGTTGTTCCTAGTGTGTGTGTGTGTGGACACAGGAGAAAGGCTTCAAGATGGTGTTTCCTGTATCTTAAACCCTGCGTGCCTAGAGGGGTCAGTGTGCGTGTACTTTGCCCTAACCAGTCTCAGCTGAACCCTAACCAAACCATTAGCCTCTGTGGCTGCTGCGCTGACTTCAGAATCCTCTTTGTAAGTTAATAGGAACGTACTGGCTGAGTGTCGGTGGCTCTCGCCTGTAATCCGGGTACTCAGGAGGCTGAAGTCTGAGGATCGTTCCAAGCCAGCTCAGACAGGAACTTCCATGAGATTCACATTGCCAGTGAGCCACCAAAAAGTCAGAAGTGGAGCTGTGGCTCAAGTGATAGAGCACTAGCTCTACCAGTGTCCAGAGCCTGAGTTCTAGACCCAGAGCTGGACTGGCACACACACGCACACACACACACACACACACACACACACACAACATTAAAAAATAAACAAAAAATACCACCCGCAGGTCACCAGCCGTGGCTGCCCACAGTGGCTAAGCGA
This sequence comes from Megascapheus bottae, assembly GCF_031878675.1. NCBI lineage: Eukaryota > Metazoa > Chordata > Mammalia > Rodentia > Geomyidae > Megascapheus > Megascapheus bottae. Next base: position 1,207,604 of record NC_143545.1, read on the forward strand.
TGACCTGGCCAACTAGACTAGTTTTGTCTCCAGTATTTTAGTAGCTCCCTTTTTACAGTAAGAGGACAGTTCACAAGGAAGCATTGTTTTAAAGGAGAATAAAGTAAAGGCAGGAGAGAAGTGTGGCTATTTATTCCCACTGCTCTGTCCAGAGGTGTTTGCTTGGCTTTCCAAGGCAACCACACAACCTTCCAGGTGTCTACATGGCATTGTGCTCTAGTTGTTGACTTTTCCCCCCTAGACTCCCGGGGCTTGAACTCAGGGCCTGGATGCTCCCTTGAGTTGTTGTGCTCAACTATTGACTCATCCCTGTACAGCTAGTGACAGATGCCCTTTCTCATGATTCCCATAAGCAGCCGCTTTTAGTGGCCTTGAACTCAGGGCCTCCAGCTTGCTGGGCAGGTCCTCTGCTCTGTAAGCCACCTAAGCAGTCTTTGCTCATTTGAGACTTTGCCAGCCCAGACAGGCCTCAACTTGGGCTCATACTGCCCCAGCCTTCTGAGTGTGGGGATTGCAGGTGAGTGCAGGGGGGTCCTCTCTATTTTAGGGTAGTAGATCCATTCCTCTTGCCCCTGCAGGGGTGGGGGGGCCCACACACTTCTACGCATCTCACTTTCCCCAGGCATAAAGACGAGACGGTTCCTGAGAACACAATAGCTTCTGCCAGCCTGCCCTGTGGGATCCAGTGTCGGAATCTCAGGCGGGAGTGTTAAATGCTGATCTGGGATCAGGTGTCTGCCCAGGTCTGTCAGTTTGACTGATGACGTAGAGACACTTGGGTGGCACAGATTAAGCACGTTTTCTCGGTACCAGAGAAGGGTTTCATCTGGATTGGGTAGAAATTCCAGTGATGTTCTTCCTGCCATGTGGACACCGATCTTCTAAAATCACTAGACTTTATGTTTCCCCACAGTGCTAGGGGTCCAGAAAGAAGGAGGAGAGTCCCGCTCTCCTAGCACTGTTACGGATATGTCACCATCACGCTGGCTGCAGTGCAGTCCCAGGGCTACAGCGTCAAGGAAAAGAGATTTGGTTGTTGACCAAACCTTTAGTAAGACGGCAGTTGGATGCAGTTTTGCTTTTGATTGTCTATCTGTCCAGTAGGCAGGCCATCTCCCAGGGGTACTGAATTTTGTCTGTCTGTCCACTCCTCCCTGGGTGATGGGTGGAATCCATGTTATGAATGGCAGGCTTGAAGAGGAGGTTTAACGACTTCCAGTAAGAGAAGCAAGGCCACAGTGACACAGACAAAGTTTGGAAATGATTTATTTTCTTTACATCTCTTTGCTTTTTTGCTACAGTGCCTTTGAAGACGAGACAATGAGGCTTCGCCAGCTACGACTAGACAATCAGGTGACCGCCCCTCCTCTTGTCCCATGGGTTCGATCCCAAGGGTTCTATAGTTTTATCTCTTCCACTTGGCTGTGGTCCTCTTCATTATTTGTCTTTTTTACCCCTCGTACAGGGGGACCAAACCCAGGGCCTCGTGCCCTTAGGGCTCAGGCTACCTGTGGTAGACCGTATTTATTCCTGGGGTAGAAGCTGGATCTGGATGCCAGCACTTCCCGGGGGTGGGGTGCCCATCTGTGCCCGTGCCTGTTAGACGTGACACTCTCTGTGCGTTGCAGTCCCATGTGAAACTTCCACTCTTGTTCTGGGACCTCACAGAAGGTAGTTATTGATACTGGTCCTGAGGCTTGAACTCAGGGCCTGGGCACTGTTCCTAAGGTTTTCTGCCCAAGGCCAGCACTCTACCACTTGAGCCTTTTGGTGGTTCATTGGAGGTAAGAGTGTTAAGGACTTCCAGGCCTAGGGCTGGCTTTGAACCACGATCCTCAGATCTCAGCCTCCTGAGTAGCTAGGAAGGTGTGGGGGAGCCACCGATGCCTGGCTGTTACTGAGATGCTCATGGGAACACATTATTAGTTGCACAGGGGCCTGCTGTGACAATTCCTGCAGGTGCACACTGCACCCCGCCCCTCTGTCACCCCTCTGTCTTCTCCCCTTAAAACACTTGCACCCTGTTGCTCTTGTCCCCAACAACTGATCTTGCTGGCGTTTCTCCCCGTCTAGGCCAAGGGTCTCATTGTGCAGCCTGAGTCCCTCTAGGAACCTGAGGCCCCGCGGAGTCCAGCCACCCTGGCGTGTCCAGGTTCCGGGGCTGGGTTCTGGCTCAACGCCCTGCCCTGTTCCTCTTGTAGCGGGCGCTGCTGGAGAGGAAGCAGAGGAAGAAGCGTCTGGAGCCCCTCATGGTGCAGCCCAATCCCGAGGCCCGGCTCCCGCGGCTGAAGCCCAGGGCGAGCGAGGAGCAGACGCCTCTGGTGGAGCCCCAGATCCGTCACCACGATGTGGTCCTTCACGGTGGGTGCCAGCTGGAGAACCAGAGCCCCTTCTGAGGGCCTTCCCAGGTCTTCCCCGGGCCGCCTCCCAGCGGGTTGATGTGCAGTGACCCCATCTGGGGGGGTCCTCGCCTGGGGGACCGGTTTTATTTGCTCTCTTCTCCTAGGCGCTGCTGGTTGGGTTGTAGAAGGCTCGCTAGGAAGCTTGAACTAGGTACCCACATCCATTTTGCCATGGCTAGCTGGAGGGGTCACGTGAGAGGGCGGGGCCTCCGGGCCACGCCCCTTCCCGGGCCTGGATGGACCTGAACTGGGCAGATGGGGCACCCGGGCCTTGTGATGGGCCAGCCCCAGGAGCCACAGCCCAGCACTTCAGTAGGGGAGTGTGTTAGTGTCACCTATCCAGGGTTGCACACAAGTGACAATGGAAGGAGAGGGGACATGGCTGGTCCCGTCCATTAAAAACTCCCAGCCCAGTCCTGGGTCGCATGAGCCCCTTTCTCTTCTTCTGCCCTCCCCTCCCAACCTCAGGCATTGATGGGCCAGCCGTCTTCCTGAAGCCCGAGGCTCAGGATTCAGAAAGCAAGGTTCACGTGCTGTCTGTGGGCCCCTCCACCCCGGAAGAGGACACGGAAGGCAGCGTGGAAGGCAGCATGGACGGGGAGAGTGCCTCACCCGCCTCGCCCAAGCCTGACCTGCAGGAGATGCTCCAGAAACACGGTGAGGCTGGCAGGGAGCCCCAGGTAGCTCGTCCTCTCCTTGTGTCTCGCCAGCCTGAGGCTTGAGCTCGGCCTGGGCACTGTCCCTGAGCTTCTGTGCTCAGGCTAGTGCTCTGCCACTCGAGCCACAGCTCCCAGCCTTTTTTGGTGGTTCCCTACTTTTGCTGGCTGGGGTGGCCTCAATCAGCAATCCTCTGATCTCAGCCTTGCACGTCCAGCCTGAGCCCCCAGAGCCCAGCTTCTAGTTAGGATGTTTGAAGATAAGAAAGCAGAAATGGCGTTGTGGGTTGTTGACCTTCTGCCCTTGGCTGCCAGGTATCTCCAGTAGTTTGAACTTCGACGAGGAGGAGTCCAACGGGGAGGAGGAAGAAGGGAAGCAATCAGCTGTGCAGTCCCCACGCTCAGAAAGGGAGAGACCCAGTTCTGTGCCCGTCCAGAAACCAACCTCGGTGCGTGGTCCTGACCCTGACTGATTTGCAGCTGCTGTGACTGTTGAGCAGATGTGCGTTTGGCGTTTAAATACTGTTTCCAGATACCAGTTCACATTTAGACTTGGCGTCTGTGACTTCTGAAATTTTAGATGATTTTATTTTATTTTACGTTATTGTCTTGTCAGTCTTGGGCCTTGAACTCAGGGCCTGGGCGCTCTCCTTGAATTTTTCCTCTCAAACCTGAGCCACAGCTCCACTTCCGGCTCTTTGTGGTTTGTTGGCAGGTGAGGCTCACGGACTTCCCTGCCTGGGCTGGCCTTGAACTGTGATCCCTGGCTCTCAGCTTCCTGAGCAGCTGGGCTGGCAGGCGGGAGCCGGTGGTGCCTGACTTGAAGGTTTCACTTAGGCTGGTGAGGCAGCCTCAGTCCCAGAGGCTGGCATCAGGGCGGGTCCCTTACGTGTTTCCCTCGCTGCGTCCTCAGGACCCAGGAGCTGCGGCCCCGCAGGCGGAGCTGCAGCTGGGAGAAATGGGGAACCTGGAGGACTTCGCCTACAGCCCCGCCCCTCGGGGCGTCACCGTGAAGTGTCGCATCACCAGGGACAAGAAGGGGATGGACCGGGGCCTCTTTCCCACCTACTACATGCACCTGGAGAAGGACGACAGCCGGAAGGTGCCAGGCTACACCCCGCCCCCCCCAGGACCGCCTTTCCTCCCGAGTGGGGCGGGGGCCGGAACCGGGCGCCCGTGCACTGGGCGTGTCCTCCCAGCCCACCCCGCACCCCTGCTGATGGTGAATTGTGGGGTGTCGAGGGTCCAGAGCAGAAGGTTAAGACTGTGGGGGACTGGCCAGGCCCGTGGGCTTCGCTGATGTCTGACGGGCGGGGGACGCCTCTCTTCCAGGTGTTTCTTCTTGCAGGTAGGAAGCGGAAAAAGAGCAAAACATCCAACTACCTGATCTCCACCGACCCCACGGATCTGTCTCGAGAAGGGGAGAGTTACGTGGGCAAGCTCAGGTGTGAGTCCCCCCGCTGGCCCCCTTCACGCATGCTCCCAGGCAGCGCTGTCAGCTGCTCAGGAGGCTGAGATTGAGCATCACAGTTCCAAGCCAGCCGGGTCGGAAAGTCCAGGAGACTCTTTCTCTCCAGTGAACCACCAGAAAACCTGAAGTGATGCTGTGGCTCAAAGTGGTAGAGCGCCATCCTTGCGCAGAAGAGCCCAGAGACAGTGCTCAGGTCCCACGTTCAAGCCCCTCCCTGTCACGCGAGGGCTTAGAAGCAGGGGGAGGCATGGAAGCGTTTGGAGACGAGGCAGCTAGTCCTGCGTCTGTCCTCTCCCCGCCACAAAATGCCGACCATTTCGCTGGCTTTTCTCCTGACCCTAGATCCAACCTCATGGGAACCAAGTTCACGGTGTATGACCATGGCGTCAACCCCGTCAAGGCCCAGGGCCTGGTGGAGAAGGCCCACACCCGGCAGGAGTTGGCTGCCATCTGCTACGTAAGTGCCCTGCCCCTCCCCTCCTCCTCTCTTCTTCCTCTCCTTCATGCGCTTAGGCTGGCCTTGAACTTGCGGCATAGCCCAGCTGGCTTCCGAACAGTTCAGCCCCCGCCTCAGCTCCCTCCAGTTCTGGGATGGGCCACTATGCCTGGCTTTTTCATTTTTGCCAGGGTCTCATTATGTGGCCTGGACACTTGGGCCTAAGGGATTCACCTGCCTCAGTCTCCCTTCTTCAGGGCTCCAGGCCCCTCCACAGTGCCCAGCTTCCAGAAGTCCAGTCTCTCTGTACATGGCCTGTAGCAAAGTCATAAAGCATTTTTGGTGCTCTTGGCATTGCTAACATTTTGCACCCCCAAGAAAGTGTGGGGAACCTGGCCTCTTTCCTTCCTGTTCTCAAGCTCTGCCTCTCTTCCCGGTCTTCCAGGAAACCAACGTCCTTGGATTTAAAGGGCCCAGGAAAATGTCTGTGATCATTCCCGGGATGAGCCTGAACCACGAGCGCATCCCGTTCCGGCCACGGAATGTGAGTAAGATGAGTACACTTCACAACCACGAGGCCGTGAATGGCTGGTGTGGCACAGGAGGCACTGGAGTGCGTCACGAGCTCTCAAACCTCAGCATGCCTGGAATCCCGGCTGTTCAGGGCTCTGGGAGCTGAGGAACATAGTTCGTAGCCAGCCAGGGCAGGAAAGTCCCTGTGAGACTCTTTATCCCGATTAACCACGCAAACACCAGAAGTGGTGCTGTGGCTCAAGGGGTAAAGCACTGGCCTTGAATGAAAGAGCTCAGGGATGGCACCCAGGCCCAGAGTTCAAGCCCCACGACCACCAAGAAAACAGAAGCAAAAACAACCCTGAAATGACACAGGGATGAACACTGTTCCACGGGGGGCCGCCGCCCCTGTGATGGGAGTGAGCACGGGCGTGTGGACACGTGCGCGCACACACACACACACACACACACACACACACACACACACACACGGCTGGCCTCCAGTGCACACGGCAGTGTCCCCACAGCCTCGCCTCCCCTCCCTCAGGACCACGAGAGCCTTCTGTCCAAGTGGCAGAACAAAGCCATGGAGAACCTGATCGAGCTGCACAACAAGGCCCCGGTGTGGAACGATGACACGCAGTCCTACGTGCTGAACTTCCACGGCCGTGTCACCCAGGCCTCGGTGAAGAACTTCCAGATTGTCCACGGGAACGACCGTAAGTGGTGGGAGGGGCGTGGCGTGGGAGGGGCAGCCCCAGGGGACACACAGACACAGGACAGGCAGGGGGACCTGCGAGGGGCTTGCTGGGTCTTGGGTGTGACTGTGGGTAAATAAAGCTCCCTGCGCTCTGACCCTGGAGCGAGTCCTGCCGTTCCAGCTGCTGTTCTGGACTCTTCTCTTCCCACCTTCCCGCAGTCAGGGACCAACTCCCAGGCTCCCAGGGAAGCAGCGGAGATGTAGGCCTGGAGCCTGACCAGCAGACTGGCCGACCAGTGCCCATGCTATCCCCGCCTTCACAGGACAGGGCCTGCTGGGGGGCTCAGGCTGGTCTTGAACTTGCTGTTTTTCAAAATCGAATTTGGTTGTAATTATTAAGGTGTATACTGAGGGGATTACATTTCATAAGGTAGGCATTTTTGTATATCTCTCCATATATTTTTTAAGTGATTGTTTTTGTTGTTGGGCGCTGTCCCTGAGCTCTTCAACTTCAAGGCTGGCGCTCTACCACTTGAGCCACAGCACCACTTCTAGTTTTCTCGTGGTTCATTGGAGATGAGAGTCTCGTGAACTTTCCTGCCCAGGCTGGCTTTGAACCAGGATCCTCAGATCTCAGCCTCCTGGTAGCTGGGATGGCAGGCATGAGCCACCGACGCCTGGTTTTGTATTTTTAATTTTCTCTCTCCCTCTCCCCCTTTCCTTCTTCCTCTCCTCCTCCCCTTAGCCCTCCTTGTTCCCTCCCTCCCGTCTCCCTCCCTCCCTCCCTCCCTTTCTCCCTCTGTGGGTTGGAGATTAAACTCAGCTTCACATAGGCCAGGCAGGTGCTTTACTGCTGACCCAGGCCTCCAGCCCCTTCTGTTATTCTGGTGTTGTTTGGGGGACTTCCCTTTGTGCCTGGTGTGTGACCCTCCTACTGTGGGGGTGACAGGTGTGGGGCCCTGAGTTGAGATGGGGTCCCCCGCGCCTCTTCCTGGGCTGGCCTCAGGGCAGTCAGTCCCCTGTCCCCATCTCCAGGGAGCTGGGACCACAGGCTTGTGCCCCCCCCCCCGCCCCCGCCCCCATTCCTACCTCTAAGGAGCACCGGGGCTGCCTGACCTGCCCGGGAAGCCGCTCCTGAACCTCAGGCGCCTTTCCTGTCCCTGGCCCTAACGTCCTCGCCGCTCCCGTCCCTAGCTGACTACATCGTCATGCAGTTCGGCCGGGTGGCCGAGGACGTGTTCACGCTGGACTACAACTACCCCCTGTGCGCCATGCAGGCCTTCGCCATCGGCCTGTCCAGCTTCGACAGCAAGCTGGCCTGCGAGTGAGGACGCATCTCCTCCCGCCCGGCCCCGGGACACAGGAGCTGCAGCCTGGCCGCGGGGACACACGCACGCCGGCTCTGCGTGTGTGTGAGACGGGAGTGCAGAGACTCCTGGGTGAGCTCTCCACTGCTGTAGCTCAGTGGTTCCAGGGCTGGCCTCGTCTGTGCCAGGCCCTGAGTTTGAGCCCCTACCGTCACTGGGGGCCGGGGAGGTGACTCAGAGTCTTAGGATTTGGGTCACTGTTCCCTGAAGTCCTCTCCAGAGAGGGTCTGAATTGCCTTTAGTGTCCAGGGCAGATGCCTGCAAAGGTTGCCTTCAGCGGCCGGCAGGGTAGTGCCTCTCGCCCAGCTGTGCACATCTGCCTTTGTAGGGCAAAAGCAGCCATAAGCAGTCATGCAGGAAGGAATGAACGCGTCTGTGTTCCAATAAAACTTTATTGACAAAGTAGGTGGCAGACCTGATGTGGCCAGTGGGCCCTTGCGGGCTGGCCTGGCATCAGGTGTGTAGCAGCTCTCCACCGCCTTCGTGTGTGCGCACGTGCGTACACGCACACACACGCACGCACGCGCATGCACCAGCATCTTCCGTGTGGGCCTGGGGGTGATGGCCGAGGAGAAAGGGCTGGTCTCAGGAACTGCCATTTTCCAGTTAAATCTTGAGGCTCTCTTGCGTTGTCTTCCCTCAGTCACGTGACAAAACTGCCCCCCCACCCACCTCGCCCCGGCAGCCCACACGCTCCACACTAGAAGGCGGCCCAGCTTTCTTCATGGCAGGAATAGGGGTCACCCCCGGGCTGGGAAGCCGCCCCCCATGCTCCCCTGCTCCCGAACCCCCAGATGCAGGGGAAGGGGTGCCCAGCTATGGGGCTGTGGCCAGATGTGTGATCCACAACAAAGAATTGTCTGTAATCGCCTTCATTTCAGTTTGGGTATTTGCTTTTTGGGGACCCCCCCCTTCATGTGGAGGCCGCACACCTGCACACCAGGAAGGATGGGGAGGTTTTATCCCAGTCCTCAAGTCACATCTGGGCCCAGGGTTGGCCCTGCACATTCGCCTAAGGCCATCCATCCGGACACCTGGCTGTCCAGGTGGCACATGTCACCTGTCACAGCCTGGAATACACCAAGGCTTCCTCTGCCCACCCCCTCCTGTCCTGCTCTGCGGTGCCCGGCCACGTGATGCCAGGAGAATGGGGCACGCAGCTGGTCCTGCCTGGCTGTCCACGTCCTCAGGCATGCTTACCATCAAGTGCCTTTTTTTTTTTCTTTTTTTTTTTTTTTTAAATAAAAGTGCCCTAAAGCTTGTCACAGCCACTGCCGCCCTGATCTATCAAGCCAGAAGCACAAAGCTTCCTTCTGGCCTCCATTCCCAGAGCATGGGGGTGGGGCCAGCGGGGAGGGGGCGGGGCTTGTTTGCCCCCTTGTCTGGATCTGATCTGCTTCCTGCCTGTTCCCCTGCAGGGATCGGTCACCTCAGTTGACAGCAGTTGTGCTTGCGCTTGCAGGTGATTGGTTTTGCAGAAATCATTATTTATACCTTTTGTATGCTACAGAAATAAAGATGATTTATATACAAATGTGAGTGTCACCTTCTTGGAAAGGGCCCATCCTTTACAAAGCTCCTGTCATATCTTACAGTGAAGGGGTTTGTTGTTGTTGTTGGTTTTTCAGTTGCAATGAGTTTTATGTAAAGGTGCTGGGAGTTTGGCCTGGTGGCAGAGTGCTTGCCTAGCATGCACAAAGACTGGGGTTCAATTCCTGGGTACCACATACATAGAAAAAGCTGGAAGTGGTGCTGAGGCTCAAGTGGTAGAGCTCCAACCTTGAGAAAGCCCAAGGACAGTGCTCAGACCCTGAGTTCAAGCCCAGGACTTGGAAAAAAAGTTTATGCAGAGCCAGGTGCTGGGGGCTCATGCCTGGCCCCGTTACTCAGGAGACAGATCTGAGGATTGCAGTTCACAACCAACCCAGGCGGGAAAGTCCCGGAGACTGATCTCCCGTGAACCACCAGAAGGGGTGCTGAGGAACAGCGTTAGCCCTGAGGGTCAGCTTCCAGGCCCCCGGGGACAACAACAGCCCCAGGGGCTCGCCTAGTGGCCGGTGCCCATGGCGGGGACAGGTTCACCGCGCCCAGGGTCGGGGCAGGACGCTTCTCCTGGAACGCTCGGGCCTCCCTGCCCCGTGGTTACGCACCTCTCTCAGCCATCGGGGATCAGAGCCCCGGGCTGCGTCCAGCTCCAGCCCCGTCCCGGGCCCTGGGCGCTGGAACACCTCCGGCTTTGGGCCCGGTCATCTTCCTTTTTAAAGCCCGTCTTTAAATATCTCCCCGGGGTCATGTTTCTGTTTATCCCTGCACGGCTCCCTACGGGCGTCTTCCGCCGGTGCGCCCCAGGCCGGGTCCTCGCCCCGGACGCTCGCCCGGCGATCGCGGAGCGCACCGCCAAGCTCGGGTCCTCCCGTCCCCCGGGTGCACCGGGCGGATCCGGGAGGGGTTCCCGCTTCCTGGTCCCCCGGTGCGAGCCCCGGGGAAGGGAGCGGCCCGGCCCGTGCGCCGCGCGCCCGTCCCGAGACTGAGAAACGGGGACGGCGGGGGGGGGGGGGGCCGCCGAGCCGGTGGGGGATCGAGGTCCCCGAGTCCAGCTCCGGGTCCCCACGTCCAGGTCACCGGGAGGAGGGCGGAGACCCGAGCGCCCCGCGATTCCCGCCCATTCCCAGACGACCACGCCCACTCCAGGAGACCACGCCCACTTCCTCAGCGGTCACGCCCACACACTGCCCAGCAAGGCCACGCCCACTGCTCCGACGGCCACGCTCTCACGGGCTACCACGCTCTTACAGGCGGCCACGCCCACCGCTCGGTCCCCGCCCACTCCCGAGGCCCCGCCCAGCACGGCCACGCCCACTCACGCCCCGCCCCCCGTCCCGGCTCCTCCCCGAGGTGCGGGTGGCCGGGCCGCCACTCCCCGGGTCCCCGCGGCTCCCGCCCTCTCGCATCTCATTCCAGCCCTCATTCCGCACATTCCAGCCGGCCTCCTCGTCAGCTCCGGACCCCGGGGTGCCCAGGGCCCCGCGCCCCGCCAGGTGAGACCCGCCCCGGGCCGGGCGCGCTGCCGGGTCCCGGGGTCCTGAGGCGCCGGAGCTGCCGGGTCCCGGGGTCCTGAGGCGCCGGGCGCTGCCGGGTCCCGGGGTCCTGAGGCGCCGGGCGCTGCCGAGTCCCGGGGTCCCGAGGCGCCGGGCGCTGCCGAGTCCCGGGGTCCCGGGGTCCTGAGGCGCCGGAGCTGCCGGGTCCCGGGGTCCCGGGGTCCCGAGGCGCCGGGCGCTGCCGAGTCCCGGGGTCCCGGGGTCCCCAGGCGCCGGGCGCAGCTCGCCGCGCTCCTCGGGCTCCGCTCCCGCGCCCTCCCGGCCGTCCCGCGCGGGGACCCGGGAGGCCTGGGGACCCCGTGGGGGGGGGAGCGGCGCCCACGCCCACTTCCATCCGGGGCTCCGGGGGCTCCCACGGGCGGGCGTCCCGGGCCCGGGCGTGGCGCTGGTGTGTGGACCCACTCGTGTGGCCCGCGCGCTCCGACCCCGTCCACCCTCACCCCCGCCCCGGGCCTCAGCTTCGCCACCCTCCCCCGGGCAGGGCGAGCAGGCCGAGGCCAGCCCGGGGCGGGGGGAAGCCGCCTGCACCTGCCTCCCGCAGGCAGCTGCTGGAAGGCTGCAGGGAGGGATGGGGTGGCCGGGCAGGTGGGGCCTCGTGGGGAAGGGAGGGACCCCGGGCGGGGGCCCTGGTGGGAATCCCAGCTTTCCCCGTCTGACTGGTGGGACTGGGGTCGGAGCTTGGGGCCTTGGATTCCCAGGAAGGTGCTGTCCACGTTAGCCATGCCCCCAGGCCTTTGCACTGCCCGGGTCTTACTTAGGTAGAACCTGGTGTTCCACCCTGGCCGCAGACTGGAATCCTCCTGCTCTTGCCTCCTCCGCTCGGCCCCCCGACAAGCATGAGCTCCTTTTTTTCTTTTGCATGGCTTGGACTGATTTTACTGGTGCAGCTGTCTTTAGGGAAGTCAAGTGGAAGAATCCCCTCATGGTTTTTAGAGGAAAAAACAAACCCAGAAAACCCTTCCCCCCCCCCCCCAGTCAGGTGCCCCATGCCTCACTCCTATGTAATCCTAGCTAATTCAGGAGGCGGAGATCTGAGGATAGAGGTTTGAAGCCAGCCTGGGCAGGAACGTTCTAAGTCTCTTATCTCCAATGAACTACATGGAAAAATGCCTGAAATGAACTGTGGTTAAAGTATAGAGCTACTAACCTTGAGGGGAAAAAAACAAACAAACGAAAAAAGCTCAGAGATGGCATGCAGGACCTGAATTCAAGCCCTAGGACTGGCACACAAAACATTTGGTTATGGTTTTTGAAACCAACTAGCGACTAAGCACTGGAGAACTTTTCAGCCCTAAATTGTTATTGTGGGTATCACTGTAATTGTCATTATTTTCCTCTCTTTCTCTTTCACTTTCTTCTTCCTGTCCTCCCCCTCTTCTTTTCCCTCCTTTTCTCTCTTTCCTTCCTTCCTTCTTCCTCCTCCTCCCTCCTCCTCTTCTTCCTCCTCCACCTCTTCTTCTACTCCTCCTTCACCTCCTCCTCTCCTCTTCTTGTTCTTCCTCTTCTCTCCTTCCCCTCCCCATTTCTCTGTCCTGCCATGCAGTGAAGGATTGATTAGAACTCTTACTCTTGTGCCTCAGTCTCCCCAGTGGTGAAAGAATTATTCCATGCCAGCCTGGAAGCGAGGGCTTGCTCTGTCCTGTTAGAGTGACAGGGTGACACTGAAGGGGGGCCCAGCACCTGGTGTCAGGGACCTTCCTCCAGCGCCACAAGACAAAAGTAGCTGGAAGGGCTGGGACCTCTCCCAAGGAAGGAGACTTCACTGAGGGTGGGGACTCTAAATCTCCACCTCTGCTTCTTCCCAGAGCCCTGGAAAAGTCTTTGGAAGCCACCCCCCCCACCCACTTAGCTCAGGTGATCTACAAACAACACTGAAAGCTCACACCTATAATCCCAGCTGCTCCGGAGGCTGAGATCTCAGGGTTCCAGTTCAAAGCCTGCCTGGGCAGGGAAGTCTTGTGAGATTCTTATCTCCATTAACCACATTAACCGCCAGAAAGCTGAAAGTGGCGCTGTGGCTCAACAAGGTAGAGTACCAACCAGCCAGGGTCAGTGCTCGGGCTGGGAGTTCAAGCCCCATGACCAAGTTGAAAAGAAAAGCAGTTGTGAAGGGCACTAGTTTGGAATGGGACAGACCTGGAAATGAATCCAGCGGCTCAGCACGTTTAAGGGCCCTGGGGCCCTCTTCCTTGACGAACACTACTAGAAGTGTGTGTGTCAGTGAATCCCTGTCCAGAAAGCTTATGGTAAGAAAGTGTTGGTGACAGTGAGTTAGCACAAGGGTCGGACATGCGCCAGGGCTCTGAAAGATATCGAGTCTGGCTTTTCCTGAGCTGGTTTTGGCAGGGAGTTTCTTTTCCTTAGGGTTTAATGTTTTTGGTTTTGGATTCTCCTTTTTTCATTGGGGGTTTGTGCTTGCTGGGTATTGAACTAAGATAAGGTCTTGTATGGGTTTGCCTGGGCTTCAAGCCAACTCTTTACACTTCACTGCACAGCTGTGGTGACAGAAATGTGTCACCATGACCAGTTTCATTAACTGAGATGGGGGATCGAGCCTTAAACCACAATCCTTTGGATTT